>NC_066892.1:22618890-22855112 GCF_022985175.1 Labeo rohita
ATAGATTGATTTAGATTTATATATTTATTTTATTATTATTATTTAATATTTTCTAATTATTTAATATTTATTGTATTTAATATTTTCTGTTTTTATTTGTTTTTTTTATTTAGTTAGTAATTGTAGTGCTTCAAATTAAATGTAGTTGCCAAAGCAACTTTTTTTTTTTTATCTAATATTTTATTGCAGCTGTATTTCAACAGATGTTTTTATATTTAGATAACAACCTCTTTCTTAATACAGATCTTAATACACTCTTTGTTCAAAATGTCTCTTAAAGTCTTTCAGTATTTTTAGGTTGTGCTGCTTTTGGTTTAAACTTAATTAGCAATTATGGCAGTAGAGTTTAGAAGTGATTCATTTCCACAAATCCATTTTAGTAATAAGTATGAACCAGAATTTAACATGGTATAATTAATTTTAAAAATGCTACAGTTAGTGTTTATTTTTGCCAATAAAAGTGGTTCTAAAAGAAATCAAAACAGGATTGAGTAAAGTGATACTAAAATAATAATGTTATTATATTTTTTTATAAACTCTGTTTTCATCTGCTGTTTCAAATATTGTCAGAAAGCCAAACAATACTAAGACACATTTGTGCTAAAGAGTTCATGAAATGCTTTTTTAAAAAGATTTAGCTTATTAGATTATTTAAATTTCTTTTAAATTATTTATCAAAATGTAGATAAAATGGTTTTCATGCTACTAACAGGAACAGTGTGCAGTTGTTTGTTTAGTCACTCTCTTGATTTACTAATGCAGTAAACCTCTAAACCACTTTGCGACAAAGAACGTGAGTACATGAGCCCTGACATATTACACCGATCACAGATCATTATAGTCATTAAATGCAGTTTCAGATTTTTATGTTATGTTTCTCAAAGTTGTTTTATAAAGTTTGCAAAGCGTTTTGCACCAAAAAACACCTAACAACAGAATAACTTAAACTAACGACAAACTAAACTTACAACAGAACACATCTCATGGATGGCATACGACAGTAACGCACGTGATTTCAAATCCAGGCATTTCAGAAGGGTGGAAAAGAATTAGTTTTAAACTGGGATGGTAGTTTTAAAACCCCTGAGTAACCTCTTATGTGTACAATCACAAACAATTTGATTCTCCATTTAATGCCCCTTTTAAGCAGTACTTACCCTGCGCAGTGGTGGACACGCGTATTTGTGTGTATATCCACATGTGCGTACACAGTGTACTCTCCTCCCCTATCTGTTGCTCTTATCATCTTAATGTTTCCGTAGCGGCTGATCAAAAGACCCGCCACTCCCTGATTGGCTGAGCTTATCCTCTGTCGTTCAGCAACTCACGCAATGTGTGTTCGTATGTTTAAGGTGTGGTCACTGCAAGAACCTGGCCCCTACCTGGGAGGATCTATCTAAAAAGGAGTTTCCTGGTCTGACTGATGTGAAGATTGCTAAAGTGGACTGCACCGTGGAGAGAACTCTCTGCAACAGATACTCTGTAAGTGCAACTCATTTAGTCTGGAACTCGGTCATGTTTTTTATTCACTGATGGGTGGCAGAGAGGGGAAACCAAGTCTTGTGGATTGTGGATGTTTGAGGGATGGGGTCAACATAACGTCATATTAGTGGGAGAGAGTTGTTTTTTTTTTTTTAAAGAAGACAGTTCCAATAAACAAATGTTTCTATACAGGTTTTAGTTTCATTTCATGTTTTAGTGCATTCCATGCACTTTTGATGAATCATTTATCTAACAAGTTTCTTTTTTCTTTAATGCATACTCTTATGGCACTGTACAGTGTTTGTTTGATATTCAGTACAGATAACGCAATTTGTTCAGAAATTTGGAGCGCTCTACATATGGTGTGACTCGGTGTGACCTACTGCTTCCATTGACATTTTGAAGTGTGTGTCCTATGCATTACTAGTTGTGAATGGCAGTGAAACCATAAAACTGAAACAGGTGGTCACATGACAGCCAACATGGTGGATATATTACATCCAGATTCTGTTTATACAACATATGTTCACCATACAAAGTATGTTCCAGATCAAATGTAGTAGCTACTCAGACAGGATGCGTTTTGGCTTGACCTTATGTTTAATCACTACACACAGTCTAAATGTATGTAAATATTTGATTATTGTTCTTTATAGGTTCGCGGATACCCAACTCTCCTGATGTTCCGGGCGGGGCAACAGGGGGAGGAGCATAATGGAGGACGGGACTTGGAGAGCTTGCACAGTTTTGTCATGAAGCAAGCAAGAGATGAGCTGTAACTCCTCCCTCATTTTCCATCTGACAACACATCCTTCACAAAGCAACACTATCTACATTTACCATAATGTCAAACGGACTGCTTTTTCTTAATTTCTGTCTCTCATCTGCTGAAGTGAGGACAGTCTTTTCCACATGATAAAATGTGAATGTACATGATTTCATCTTGACCAGTTGATGAGATTATTAGCGATTACAACCACAGGCTTTTTGATTTTTTTCCCCTTTCTCCCGTAAAAAAAAAAAAAAAAACAGCTGTATAATTGAAAGAAAATTACACTTCAGTTAAGAGCATTACATCATTTAAAGGTGCATATTTTGTAAGTGTCAGTTATATTTGAGGAAATTCAGCTTAGTTTGCCATCAGCTAAGAAATATTACCTCAGGGAGACCATGTACCATTTAAAGAAAACATTGACATGTACCTGCTGTAACTTTTTTTCCCTTTTTTTTTTTCTTCATTCATTGTAGAATATTATAAGATACACATTTGCAAACAGCACTTTGACCATCTACGTGGTTTTTCTGTTAAAGTTTCAAATGTTTCTGTTGTGGTCTTGGGTTCTGAATTGGTTGTATTGTTCAGAGGATTAAAAAAATCATAAAATACACCAGACTAAGATAGTTTGTTAGCCAGACTGGGAGACCTGCTTAAACCAGCCAAGACCAAGATTAGCTGGTTCAGATGGTTGGCCATAATTATCAAACCAGGCCAGTCTTAACCAGCTTGATTTATTTAGGTTAATTTGTCTTGTAAATCTTCTTAATGTTCTTATAGGCACATGAATGGGCTAGATACATTTAGACATATCCCCAGTATTGCCGTTATATAATCTCTCTTAACACTCAGTGAATTAAAACAATGCAAAATAGATAATGTTTGCTGTATAGTGACAGTTTATGGAAATATGGTTTACTTTGAATTACAGTTAGAGGTTTGCGAAAGGTTAAAGAAGTTATGGTACAGTAATTTTGTTCTTTTTTCTTATTCTAAAGTTGTGGCTTTTTCTTTTTCCCCATGTCATTATTCCTTTGATTAGATTTGTCTTTTTAGACTCTCCGTTTGTTTTTGTTTTTTTCCTCCCTTTTTCTGTAAATGCGGTCTTGATGGGTTTCACGTGTAGTCAAGCACTTTTAATATTATTAGTGAACTGCTTAAAACACTTTGTGATGGTGAAAATCCAACACCAGCGTCGCCGGTTATCATTGTTTGAGGAACGCTGATAGGCTTGTATGTGATCTCTGATGCTCTCCGGTGGTTTCATTGATTTGAACAAATGTAATTTACATTCTTCCCACACCGAGATGTTTATTTTTCTCTTTTACTGGATCTTGAAGAGAAGGAAGGGAAAAGCAATCAGAGAAACCGCATATATTCAGTGAAGTCTTTATGGGAGGCACATGGTCAAGGCCGACCTCAGTGAGAAACGCAGTATTTTTGTCCTGTGTGAGAGGGGTACGCACACTGCCTGGGGGTTTTTGTACAAAAAAAAGGCACGTTATGACAAATTTCATAATAAAATGTCTTTTTCCAAAAATAGCAGTTTTTAATTTTTCCTTTACTCTTTGTTATATGATCTCTGTGGTATATGATTCTTAAGGAACAATAAATAAACTGTAAAATGTACAAGTATTTACACACAAGCATCCAAATATGGTTGAGACATGTAAACAGCAGTTTATGGGAGGTATGTGATATAACTAGCGATAGGAATTGTAAAAAATTGAAAATATTTGGAAAAATGATATTCTTTTTCCACCCTCAGATTTAGGGTGATTTTTTTTTTTTTTTTTTTTTTTTTTTTTTTTTTTTGGGGGGAGAGAAGAGAGATGTAGATTTAGATTGTTGGGGTACAGCTGATTAGAAATGCCTACTGGAAACCAACAGTACAACCCATTAACATCTAATGATGTGACCGCTGTCAGTGTAAACCAAGCAGCCAAGGTCCTGTTGGCTTACTGGGCTCCTGTACCAGTGAGATGAATGGGAATGCAAACAGCATTAAAAATTGCATAAACTAACCAAATTATTTGGTTTCAGTATTGGTATAAAAATGGAAGCGATTATCAATTCCCAAATTACAAGCTGAAGCAAAACAAAATGATGAAAATAGACATATATAGCCTGTCCACAGAGAGTTTTGTACCATTCAACAGCTCAGAGTGAAAAAAAATTGACAGCTGCATATTAAAAGTTTGACAATAAATAGACATGAGATGGTGGAAAATCCACCGCCCATGTTAGGACGCTGGCACAGAATACAGTTTTGTTGCTGAAAAACCTTAAATGTAGGTCCTCGTGTCTTATGGGAAGTTTTGGACGTAAGCCATCCGAGGTGCAGGTGTTGCAGGGAAATTATAGATCTGTGGTGTCGGACGGCATCAAATAACAGTTCCATCCTTGGAACGACAGCATAATGGTTCCGTTCTTTGAGTTCTGTTGAAGAGCATAACCACTCGCTCTGACTCACCAATGCAAACCACAGGTAGTGCAGAGCAAATATTGAGAAACTTAAAATAATTTGATTTTTTAAAACCTAAAATAGAGTCCTGTGGGTTCAAGTGACTTCATCAAAAATACACAAAGCAGTAGAAAGTTTCCTGTTCTGATTTCGGTGCTTTTTACATAGTAATTTATAAGTTTCCGATCCTAAAGAGGTCATCATATGAGGAATCAAAGTTTCTTTTGAAACAAAAGAGCTACTGTAACTTTCAAAACTCAAGTTGTCTATATTTATAATGGGGAGGAAGTTCCTGAAAGTTGAAAAAAATTTGATTTGTTCTGATCTTCTAGAACTTTCAAACATCAGAAAAATACAAAGTAATAGTCCTAAAGGCAAAGCAGCAAAAAGGTATCCTGTTTAATTCCAAGGATCAGAGTAAGGGTTGAAAATAATTGATTTGACTGGTTTGTAACACAAATGGACCTTTAAAAATTAAATTATACTATATGATGCAACCCCTTTAAATATTTGATATGTGAAACACAATTTTAAATACAGACTGCATTTTAGCTCATAATTTACATTTTGTATGTGTCCTTGTTTTAGAATGAAGGCATCAAGTTCATTTTCTCTTTATAGATTCACATGAACATCCTCTTTGCAGTTTGTAGGATCCGAAGTGTCACGAGAAATGGCCTTGTGTGTAAAGATGAGAAGCAGCAAACCTGGATCCACTGTCGAGACATTCTCTCACATTTGTTCGTAACGCTCGCTTTTAGTCTCTGTCAAATTTCGTCTTGTCAGTCCTCACAAACATTTGTCTCTGCGGTGCAGCGGTCGGGCAGGGCGGCGCGTGTCCCTTGTGTCAGTGGCAGCCGCATGCACGCACCACCATGTTCTTGTATTTTTTCAGAATGACATTGGAGTTGTCATCATAGTAGAGCACGGAGATTGCGTGCAGTTTGGTGGGAGCGCAACATGGCTTTGGAACGTTCTCTGGATTCATCAGATGGACCTGAAAAGTGCAGCAAGATATTTTTTTACACTCACTACTGTGAAATAAACTTTAAAAATGGTTATTTTATTTAGCATGACTCACCAGTGTCTGTACTATAGCATGATTAGTAGCATTCATATGGGCGTTTAGAGGAAAAGAGCATTCTCCATCACAGTAGTTTGCTGCATAACCCTCAGGTGCAATAATCCAGTCCTAAAAAACAAATTTAAATCAAAAGAGCTGTACACACTAAAAATAATCAACACACATTCAGGATAATTAGTCATGTTTTATATCCAAATAACCATTGAAGGCTGCTCCAGTTTAAGATCTGTAATACTGATTATACACATATACTTCATCCTTACCTGCCAGCCCAGTTCTCTGAAGCTGACGTACAGTTCATGCTTTCTGCAGGCGGTCTTCTGATCACTGCTGTTGTAATCTGCTATTAACAGAGAAGAGAGACATTAATGTGTGCTAGGTTACAATTTACGATGGAGTTTTAGTGCCATATTAAATAAAAAAAAATATCTAAGATTAGGAGATTTCAAAAAAAAAAAAAAATATCCCAAAAATAAAGTTGAAATTACGAGAATAAAGTCGAAATATTTTGACAATAAAGTCAAAATTACAAGAAATATTTTGACAATAAAGTCAAAATTACAAGAATTAATTTGTAACAATTACAAGAATAAAGTTGTAATATTTTGACAATAAAGTCAAAATTACGAGAATTAATTTGTAACAATTACAAGAATAATGTTATAATATTTTGAGTGTATATTCTAGCCTATTGCACATGCAAATGGCCCAGACTGGGAGCATCGAAGAGATATTCGAAAGCCTCAGCTTTTAAAATCTTTCAGTTTTATAGTGAAATACAAACAATATGTCTATTACAATAATAATTTCACTCTTAAATGTGGCATGACAGATCGCTGTATTTGCCTCAGTTTAAGCTACACGTGAATCAGTCGACTTTTTGCGAAGTAGGTGGTGGAATTTTCATAAAGAAAACAGTAATTTAATGAAACGAAAGTTTCATTGTAATTGAAAAGACGACTGATTTACATGAATACAGCAACCTGTCCCACCACATTAAAGAGCGTGAAAAACACATTATTACAAAACACATTGTTTGTATTTCATATAAAACTTACTTATTTTGAAAGCTGAGACTTTGTTTTATATTAAAAGTACCAAAAGCGCAAAGCTTATTGCTATTATTGGGTGGCTAGTGCACTACAAACAGGCCTAATGAATGCAAACGAAGGCATGAAATATTATTTCCTAGCATACTGTTCTTGCGAGTATAATACATGGTATGATTTCTGCTAAAAATATATTCAAATAAGTTCCGGTGGCCTGGCAACTTTTCCTAGTGCTCCTTGCCTGCGCAGGCTATAGTCGAAAAATATAACTTTAATTGCTACAATTTAATTCTCATAATTTCGACTTTATTTTCGAAACATTTCAACTTTATTCTTGAAACATTTAGACTTTATTCTCGTAATTTTGACTTCATTCTCAAAACATTTCGCCTTTATTCTGTAAATTTCGACTTTATTTTTAATAACATTTAGTCTTTATTCTCTAAATCTTCGACTTTATTCTCATAATTTCTACTTTATTCCCAAAATATTACGACTTTAATCTCTTTTTTTTTTTTTTTTTTAACTTGGTACTTAAATGTCTTCGTACAATATAATATACTACACATATAACTTTTATACTTTCATAGTCAATTTGTCTATTTTTCGCAAGTGTCTTTGAACTACTGTTTTTGCAGCAGCTTTATAATAGCTCACTTTTGAAGAGTAATTAGCTGGTGAAGTGGATTCACTTGTAGAGTTCACTTTAAAGAAGTACACTTATTTTTTTGTAAAGTACTTGATTATAATTTTAACTGTAATGTGTTATTTGATATTAGTTGATATACTTTAAATGTTTTTAAAAAATGCACCATCATTATAATATGAAGTAATGTAAAGTAATGTGTACTTACAAATATATTTAAACGCACGTCACATAAGTATTTTAGTTTACCATAAATGCTTGGTCAGTACATCCAACATTGTTTAAAGACAAAAGACAAAATTACAGGATGAAATGACATCTAAAGTTGTACCTAAGTCCTACTTAAGTGGGCCAAAAAAGCATTAAATTTTCATATAATTGAAGTTGACATGCAACTGTCTGAAAACAGAATATTCTCTTAAAGTATATAATTTCCGTAATAAGTACTCTTTATAAAAGAACCCAAATTGCAGAATGACAGCCTCACTTTTCACCTCCATTGCATCTTTATTCCACACAGTGAAAATAAATGGTGGCTGAAGTTTAATTTTAGCCTTGCATTTCCTTTTGTGCCCCATCTAAGAAAGTAAGTCATACAAATTTGGAACATGAGTGTAAATGTTCAGTTGAAGGGTCAGTTGAACGGTATCTGGTGCACTTTAAACCAATAGAGTGCCTTAAAATTCCATAATTCAAAGTTAGTCTTAATGCAAGTTTGAAGTAAGCCTGCTAATCCTGTCAACATCACAACACATTTGCTGTGCAACATAATGTGCCCTAAGTCGCTGTCAACAACATTTATAGTTTGTTTCAATTATCTATACAGCTCCACCCCTGTGTCCTGTTAGCTGCATGTCAGCAGCAGGTAGGTTTGGGTTTTCTAAAGGGGAAGGTCATCTCTGGCACTGACTCCTGCTCTGAATTCAAATACTGACACATTCTTTCCACTGGTGTTCTCATATGCTTTTTTTTTTTTTTGGTAATTTTTGCTAAGTGCGGTGGAGTGGGAGAGGAGAGAGAAAGCTATGATATCAGTTCAGGCCAGCTGCAATCCCTTCCTGTTTTTTTGAGTTCCCGTCCCAAAGAGCAGCACTTTGACCATCCAGAGATCTTGCTGACCAAAACAGTGGCAAGACATACCATGCAAGGTGGGTAGTCAGAAGAGGTGCGACCCCTATAGCATTCGATCAAACTTACCCCCCAACCACACGTCCGAAACCATAGTTGCTGTTACACTGTTTTCTTTTTAAACAAGCTGCTGAAGCCTCTCTAATGAAATCATACTGTAATTCATTACTGTAATGACATTATGATGTAAGTAAATTTAATTTACTGCTCTCGTAAGACAGAATATAAGGATATGTTGATTTCACATGACAATGAAAACTTGTTATAGAATCCAGCTAAGAAAAGCAACTGATATATACACTTGTCGGAATAGCTTTTAGTAATGCACAGATGTCCGACACAACATCAATATTTCACACAACACACAAAATTTGTTCCCCTAACTTTGTGCAATAGGCTCACATTTGCAGGAAGCACATTGTAGGATATTAGATGGAAACCACTCTAGGGAGGTGTCAAAATCACACTAGCTAATGACAGGTGTACCCCAGGGCTCAATGCTTAGCCCCCTTCTCTTTTCAATATATACAATATGTGTAAAACTGCCAGCCTGGCAATTCCACAAAATATCACAGTCCAGCTGGGCTCAACAACACTAACAACACCCAAGTCAGTCAGGAACATGGTGACAGAGTTTAACTTCACCCACTACATCAGTATGACTGCCTACCCAGGCAGGTCTGCATTTTTCAATATCACCCAGATCAGATCTTTCCTATTGCCATTTGGACTACTGCAATGCTCTTAAGCCAGTTTTCCAGCTAGCACAATGAATTCAAATGATCCAGAATCCACACCAATGGTACCATCGTAACAGGGCACTTTTCCAGAACATTCACACCCACTTGTTGGTGAAATGATTTTTGAAGCTCCACCCGAGCAACTGAGTGCCTCACAATAAGACACAGTGCTTCCATGAGCACTTGATACACTTGATATTACATTATATCTACACTGCCCTCCAAAAGTTTGGAAATACCCCTGACAAAGTGTGGTTTTGGATGATATCAGCATAAATCCTTATCGTTTTTTGGTGCAAATACATTAAAGTAACTTGACATTATCATTTAAGACCAGCAATGATCATTTTCATTTTGATTACATAATAATGGCACTATATACATGTCAAAGTCAAACATGCCCCTTTGCCAGCTGTGATGCCTGGTTACTAGTTTAAACTTGGCCCAGGTTTTTAAAAGATTTTTGGGTCGGCAAACCTTAATAGCTTTAACAGTTGATTGCCAATTAAGTTTAGAATACAATGAATGTATAAACCGTTTATGTAATAAAATGGTTTCGTAGTTTGTGTTGTCCCTTATCAGTGTAAAATTATCACAAATTAAAAAGGATTCATGCCAATATTGTCCAAAACCCCACTTTTCTAGGGTGTTTCCAAACTTTTGGAGGGCAGTGTACATCCCTCTAAACCTCACAACAATCATTAAAAAATGGTTCCTCTAAAAATGAAACCTAGCTGCTTATAATTAAACTATAATTAGATTTTCTACAGACAGACTTTATTTTGTCCCAAATGATACTACTGCAGAAAAACTTTTAAATAATTTAAATAAAGAAGCGGTTCTCGATGTTTAGATAAGACTAAGTCTGCATTGCATATTTCCTGTGTTTAAATATAGTGTGATTATGTTAGAAATAAGTGAGCTTTTTTAAATATAATTGCAAGAATCTTTCAAATTAAGACTGTTACACTTTTACGAAAGGGACAAATGTCCCTTTAAGACTATAACACATTTACAATAGGGACAAATGTAATAAAATGGGGGAAACCTATATTCATCTAAAAAACTTTCCTTAAAACATTGTCTATGAGTAATGTAGAGTAGAAATTAAGGCTGTAACTGAAACCACATGGTGAGTGTGTAGGCAAATCGCTGAGGTCATTCTAAGTCCTCAACAATCATCCAGTGCTAAGGTGTTTCCCACTTTCTTCTTGAAGAGAAAGTTTGTTCAGTCTACTGCTGATGCAATTGGTTGGCAAAAGCTTCTTGGTCTTAAAGCTGTCATTTTATTTGGCAATTAAAAATGTTCATGTTCGCACCACAGCCGAGCAAAGTTTGTCCAACCAATGGAAGACAAGGGCTGTGTTTGAAAATGGTCATAATTTTTGTGCATGATGGTAATGGTGCTAGATGCTAAATTAAACATTTTATTTACTAATACGTTCTGACTACTTGTGAGAAATATTGTACAAATTATTGTAGTTTACAGTAATTTAAACAGTTTAAAGAGTTAAATAGAATCTGTATTGAGACACTTTAGGTATTCGGTTTGAAGCTCAGAATATAGTGTGAAATCTCTGGCCTTTTTTAGCCCCCAAAGTAAGACCCCTTCTTGTATTTCTCTCACTCTGTCTGGCAGGACTAGGGTAAATATTTACTGAGATAAATCCGCCAGCAGGAGTGGCCCCAGAGCTCTCCCGAGTGGCCTTTTAGCCGGTCCCCCAGGGGTCCCCTTCCTCTCTGATCCCGAGCAGTGAACCTGTCTTACACAGACCCCCAACTGCGACATTTATAGTCAAGAATGTTCTACACCTAACCACAGGCCTGAGAATGAGGCCAATCTACAACCCAAGAATGGCAGATTTTGATGCACTAGTTTCATACACACACATACATACGGGAAGTTGACATGTCCTGTGGTGTGACATGCTATACTCTATATATTTTAAACAGTATTTTGCTATTTCGTACGAGAAATATGTGACCCTGGACCACAAAACCGGTCATAAGTAACATGGGTATACTTGTAGCAATAGCTAAAAATACATTGTATGGGGTCAAAATTATCGTTTTTTTATGCCAAAAATCATTAGGATATTAAGTAAAGATAAAAATATTTTGTACATGTCCTACCGTAAATATATCAAAATTACTAATTAATGATTAGTAATATGCATTGCTAAGAATTTAATCTGGACAACTTTAAAATAAATTTATATTATATATAAATCTCAGTTTCAAAAAATTGACCCTTTTTGTGGTTTTGTGGTCCAGGGTCGTATATTGTGTTTTTTAGTTCTTTGTCCAATTTCTAAAATCTTCTTAAATGGGTTAAACTCTTGAAACCTCAAAAACATGTCTGGGTTATATTTCTCCCCAAAAATCTAAAGGCAAAAACAAGATAAGATTTGACCATGAAGAGATTTGCTTGAAAAAAAAAAAAATAATAATAATAATAATAATAAATTAATAAATAATAATAATAATAATAATAATAATAATAATAAATAGGATCAGTAATTCCAGTAAGATTAAAGGAGACGTTCACTTCCAGAACAAAAATTTACAGATAATGTACTCATCCCCTTGTCATTTTCTAAAAAAAAAAAAAATTACAATTTATATACTTTTAAAACCTCAAACGCTCATCTTGTCTCATCTGCCTGAACTCTGTTTTTTTCCGGTTCAATACAGTTAGGGTATGTCGAAAAACTCCCATCTCATTTTCTCCTCCAACTTCAAAATCGTCCCACATCACCGTTTACCTTTTTTTTGTAAAGGGTGTTTGATCTTCTTTGCATGTTCACTTTATAAACACTGGGTCAGTACTTCTGCAGTGATGTAGGATGATTTTAAATTTAGAGGGAAAATTAAATGGGAGTTTTTCAACATACCCTGTCATGAACCGGAAAAAACAGTATATATCTTTTTTCGTTTCGATCGTTTCGCTAGATAAGACCCTTCTTCCTCAGCTGGGATAATTTAGAGCCATTTGGAGCTGCATTTTGGACATTCAAAATTGGGGAAAAATCCTGAAATGTTTTCCTCAAAAAAACATAATTTCTTTACGACTGAAAAAAGAAAGACATGAACATCTTGGATTACAAGGGGGTGAGTACATTATCTGTAAATTTTTGTTGTCAATGTCAATTTCTATTTTGTTTGGACTGCATCCATCATTAAGAATTATGAGAATTATACACAAACAGAAATAAAACCCTGGATGTATAATGCTGACTTTTTTATATTGCAGTCATGAAAATGTATTATACAGTCTTAAGCCTGTTGCTTCATCTTTATGCTGAATATAATTTCTTGACTTGGAACAGTTTTTGAGAAACTCAACCAAATATAATGCATCTGTATACTGAGAAAAAAAAATGCACAGATAAACACGCTGCATTCACCCACACTGTTTTTGTTTACTTCTGCCTTTCCTTTATTTACTGCCACTATTTACAGTCAAGGGCTATTTAGGAGTAAAGCAGATATTTAGTGTGGAGTTTCATTGAGTGTAAAGGCCAGATTTGTGGTACCCCATAAAGCTTCTCTTCCTGCCTGTAAAATTTAATGCCACACTGTTACTGCTGTGAGTGGGTCTTGTGGGCCGCTGGCTTTCGAATGAAGACCGCTGCCTGCTTATCATATGTAGGAATGACTATTATAAGACATTTAAAGCGATCACTCACCCTAAAATGAAAATTCTCTCATCATTTACTCACTCTCAATTTGTACCTGAATTTATTTAAACTGTTGTTAACCAAACAGTTGATGGTAGCCATTAACTTCTATAGGATGGGGAAAAAAAAAACTCTGATTCTGCCTTTGATTTGATTGTACTTCTGATTCTTCTGATTATTTAACAGGTCCATTAATGATTCTTTTAGTATTTTGGATAAAATAATCCAATATTTAGTCCTAACTACATATTACAATATATTTATTAAATAATAAATGATTACGAGGATGAATTCGTTTCTGATTACTATAATACAGTCATCAGTGAATCTCATATTAAATCTCATATATTGTAGTACATTGGTCCGAATCAGTGGAAGAACACAGATGTTAAAGAACTGTTAATAGAAATAGCTATATTAGCTTTATGACGTGTTTGGTTTGACAGTTACAGCCAAAAACTGTCAAAATCACATGCCAAGACACACATGTGGTTTCTCGACCAAAAGACAAAAACATGGTAACTGCAATGAAATGTCGCAGACCTTCTCACACAAAAAGCTTCTCCTTGGAGCAATTACACAATGACATTCCTGGTGGTGACGGCATGTTGGAGTAATGGACACGGCGTTCCGCATGGAATAACATCCATCCTGGAAAGAGCTGAGGCAGGGAAGCTGTCTCACCCCAGTCCCATGATGACTTGAAAGAGAATGCGAGTGCTGTCTGCGTCCATGTGAAGTTTATCTCTCTTCCTGTCTTTCATCACTGTGGTTATTAAACCTCCATCCCCAGAGCTCGCCGATGTCTAATTACACCAACGGTAAACAAAAGGAGGGTTGAGGGAGGGGGAGATGAAAAACCGCAGCTGGACAGTGCCATGTTATTATAATTCTTTAAGCGATACTGTTAACGTGGTCAGGCATTTTAGCCCAGCACCTAATAACAGCTCGGAGGTAATTACAGGTCTAGCGCTGGGGCGGCACATACTGAGCTGAGCTAGACGCTTGTTAACTTCCCTCAGGCCAAAGGCCGGCGAGTTCCCCCGCACCTCTACTGGTGCATTAGCACTTAATGTGTTGTTTTGTTTTCACAGAAAGCCAAAGCTTAAGAAACAGTGTCAAACCTCTAATCTCACGTAATATGCTTCGCCTGAATTGGAAGCTCATAGAGACAGAAAGAATTTTCAAAGTGTGAATCTCCCAAAACGTTTCAAGAACAAGTCATACTTCAGCCTAGACTTGAAAGAAAAGAAGAAATGAAGAACCTAAAATGTCCAGACACAACATACTTGATAAGACAATAGATAAGGGTATGTTTTTAATTATTACATTTTCACCAATCATCATGTCAGTGTTTTTTTTTTTTTTTTCCCAATCTTATTACAGAAATAATTAAGATTTTGAATTAGCTTTTATTTTTATATTATTAACTTTTTATTTTAATTTTAGTTTTAATAATTTTGTGCTTATGTTATTGTAAGATATGTAGCTTTAATTATAACACATTTAATTTTGTTTATTATTATTACAGGGGCACACAGATACTGTCAAATGAAATTTCAGTAATTTCAAGAACTTTTCAGGCACTTTTTTTATTTTTAAGGACTTCAATCAGAGATCTCACTTATCGAACTTGTCTTCCATTTCAATTTTTTAAAAAAGAGAAATAGATAAATAAAAACATACTAATAAAAATGGCAAAAAAAAAAAAAAGTGAAGCACATGCAAAGTATTGCTACTGGTATTACAAACTATACTACACTTTTACTATAGTAAAGCCACTGTTAATTTTCTTAAGAGATTTGTATTTGTGTATAATTTTTCTTTGTTTTTGTTTTTATAACTGTACTGCATTAATGGTTTGATGTTTTCTACTGTTTAAGAAAAAAAAAAAAAAAGGAAAGAAAAAAGATTTGTGAAGTTGCTCAGAAATCCTGATCTGAAACAAATGAATCATGAACCCGCACCAAAGTCCCGGTCTGAATCAAATTATTTGCGATTCATGCTCTGAAGTCCCGATCTGAATTTGATTTAGATCAGGACTTCAAATCGTGTATAGCGAATCATTTATTTTTAATAATTTAATTCGCTAAATGATTCATGAACCCGTTCTGATCTAAATCAAATTATTCGTGATCCACACTCTGAAGTCCCGATCTGAATTTGATTTAGATTGGGACATCAAATCACATATCGCAAATTATTTATTTTTAATCATCCAATTCGCTAAATGATTCATGAACCCATTCTGATCTAAATCAAATGATTCGCGATCCACGCTCTGAAATCCCAACTGAATTTGATTTAGATTGGGACTTCAAATCGCGCATCGCGAATTATTTATTTTTAATCATTCAGTTCACTAAATGATTCATGAACCTATTCTGATCTAAATCAAATGATTCGCAATCCACGCTCTCAGGTCTCGATCTGAATTTGATTTAGATCAGGACTTCAAATCGTGTATCGCGAATCATTTATTTTTAATCATTCAATTCACTAAATGATTCACAAACCCATTCCGATCTAATCAAATGATTCACGATATGTGCTCCGAAGTCCCGACCTGAATCAAATGATTCGCAATATGCAAAGTTTCAATCTAAATCAAATGATTTGTGATATGCGATTTGGAGTCCTGATCTGAAACAAATAATTCACGATATGTGATCTGATTAGAACACTTCGAAATAGTGAATCATTTTGCAACACAGCGGTTTAACTGATTCAGAGTTTCAAAATGCTCTGTTTCACCCATCACTACGTACTTTTTAAAAACCTTACAAGCGAAGTTGAAATACTAAAATGAATGGCTCTTTTAATTTGATCTGGTTTTTGCTAGTGAAAAGCTTAAAATGAACGATCACAGTCACGAGTTTGAATCAATCGGAGCGGTTCCAGCATAAATTACTCAATTGATTTGGTTCATCTGTTCCTCTTTTCGCATCTTCAGCTATGTTTACACGACACTGTCAGCACTACTACATGCTTAGCTCAATTGTTTTCTGACATTAACCGAAATAAGCGAAAAAGGTTTTTTGAATTGCGTAAAAAAGATATGTGCTTATTGACAAAATTAAACACTTATTTCATAGATACATTGTCTTTCAATATTTCAAGCACTTTTTAAGCACCTCTTCAGGAATACTGCTATTTTCAAGGGTTTCCCAGGCCTTAAACTTCAAAAAGTCAAATTCAAATACTTCAAACACTTTAAGCACCCTGTATGAACCCTGTTATTAGTTTAAGTTTTTCATCTAATATTTTTATTTTGTTTTATTCTATTTAATAATAATAATAATAATAATAATAATAAATTTTGCTCAGTTTCAGACTCATATTTATGTGAGTATGTTTCCATTGCAGTGTCAACAGGGTTGTTACTGTTATTACATAATCACATGGCTTCATTAGTGCACCACATGCAATATGACAGCAACACACTCTGGGTGTAAAAAATATATATTATTTATTAAATGTTAAATAAATTGTGATTATTATCATCTATTATAATAAATTGTCATGAACATTGTCCAAATGCAAACAAATGTTATTATATTAAATATTATTTGTTATTTTCTTTTGACTTTAAAATGTACACATTTTCATGAAAATTTATTTCTTAAGCAGAGCCTATAAACTAGTGCACTTGTGTCTCTCAATATGGGTCAAGATGCAGCGCTCACAGTCTTTTTGAAAGCTTTGATAAGAGTGTTTTCATATTGGAACCATATGCTCTCTCAACACTGCCACAAGGGGACGGCTGTCACAACGGCCTCGCAACTTCCTGCTCCAAATCTAAATATTTACACTCCAGACATCCCAAGTCGTGCCAAGGAGAAGGGCTGATGTTTTGGGTTACATAAAGTCCAATCCTTCAGAACAAATTAAGCAGATTTTCCTCATTAGTCGGAACACGTTGTGTGCGAGGTTTAGGAGCGTTGAGTTTAAGCACTACTGTGTAAGTGGGTGAATCTGACTCGCACATGGCACTGATGTAAATTATTCTCAGCAGAATATACTACATACGTAGTATGTGTTTACAACAATTTGCTACATTGCAGTTAGGAACACACATTAAATGCACAGACTTTTACAAAGATAAATAATGTTTAAATTATAGCAGAGAGTAGGTTCCAGTTCAGATTCATCCAATATTGTGATTGTAAATGAAACTTATGGGCTCATAAACTTGTGTTGTTAAATATACACTTTTCACCCCTAGGTCCTTTATGTTTCAAGGCCTCACATTCATAATTAGCTCTGGATTATGTGGGTATTAGCACTAAGCTTTCAGACCACCCCAAACCAGAGCAATAATGAGAAGCAGAAACTGGATTAAGACCCAGCTGTTCCTTGAATGTTTTTTAATTAAGTAACAAAATCTTGTGCCAGTTATACTCAGCTGAATATGAAATACTTGGGGCTGATTCACAAGCTCTAAATTTTATTTCACTTTTCATTTTTAATTCAATACACAACATCAGGGCCAGCGCCAAGGGTGGGGCATTCAAGGGCCATGCCCCCCTAAATGAGTTACTATGTCCCCCTCCCCCTCCGCTCCCTGCTGAACATAAGCAAATTTGAAAGTGAAAATCTTGTGTTAATTTTTCTATTTAACTTTAATGAACGTGGTTTGGAATTGCAGAGTGATCAACTAGGGGATAACAGAAGGTCATCGGGAGCTAGGCTAGATGATTAGCAACCGACACCCAGTCAAAAACTGAATAGCATATGCCTAATCAAACAGTGATGGAAAAGTAGAGTGAATAAAACATAACTTTACATTTACCTGGGTTTTGAGGATTACAATGACCCAGGGTTAAACAATTTGGCTGTGAAAAGCCCTTACGATGTCTAGTGAAGTCCACTTTAGCATATTTTAAAAAGAGTACTTATTGCATAAATAATATACTTTGGCTAACTAAATGTAGTTTTTGTTCAAATTTGGACAATTTTTGTTTTTCAGAACAAAAATTTACAGGTTTTTACTTAACCCCTTTTCATCCAAGACGTTTGTGCCTTTCTTTCTTCAGTCAATAAGAAATTATGTTTCTTGAGGAAAGGAATTCAGGAATTATCTCCATATAATGGACTTCAATGGTGCCCCCAAGTTTGAACTTCCAAACTGCAGTTTAAATGCAGCTTCAAATGGCTCTAAACGATTCCAGTCAAGGAAGAAGGGTCTTATCTAGCAAAACGGTCATTTTGAAACAAATTGACAATTTATATACTTTTTAACCTTAAACACTCGTCTTGTCTAAGTCTGTGTGAACTCATTTTTTTTTTTTTCTGTTCAATACGGTCAATACAGTTATGTCGAAAAACTCCCATCTCGTTTTCTTCCCCAACTTCAAAATCATCCTACATCGCTGCAGAAGTACCAACCCAGTGTTTACAAAGAGAACATGCAAAGAAGATCAAATGCCCTTTACAAAAAAAAAAAAAGAAAGTTAAAAAGCGATGTAGGACGTTTTTGACACTGAAGAAGAAAACAAGACAGGAGTCTCGACCCTAAGGAGTCTAGGACATACCCTAATTGTATTGACCCGGATTACACAGACTACGCATGCACATCGCAGAGACGAGACAAGACGAGCATTTGAGGTTAAAAATGATATGAATTGTTAATTTGTTTCAAAAATGATGATTGTTTCACTGGATGAGACCCTTCTTCCTTGGCTGGGATCGTTTAGAGCCATTTGAAGCTGCATTTAAACTGCATTTTGAAAGTTCAAACTTGGGGGCACCATTGAAGTCCATTATATGGAGATAATTCCTGAAATGTTTTCTTTAAGAAGCATAATTTCTTATCGACTGAAGAAAGAAAGACATCTTGGATGACAAGGGGGCAAGGTAAATAATATGTAAACTTTTGTTCTGGAAGTGAACTAGTGAAATTTAAGAGCCACCTAAATTTAATGTTTTCAGACAATTGCAATGTGAAATGAAAATTTCAATAAGCTGCATTTTAGAGTGTGAACTTGTGGTTGCTGTAAACCTTAGCACTCAAGAGTTTTCTTCAAAAGTCCGTGCCATTTAATTGGTGTGTTATTAATCAGCTAAGCCTTTTCTTGTCTTGCTGTTGCTAACAAGTGGCTAAATGGGGCTACAGAGGATGTTGGGGTCATTAAACATCATCAAACTCCACATCTTTCATCTATTCATTAGTCTACTTTAACCACCTAATTGTGTTTATAATCAAGCTCTTGCAAACAATTCTAACTCAGGCTTTCAAAGATTCTAACTCAGGCTTTCAAAGAAAATGTATTTAGACTGAAAGAAGGTGTTGATGTTGAAGTCATGCTACTGTGGTGTAGTTCAGCAATAGCCTACGTTTAGCTGGCAACTGAATTTCGGTTTCAGAATTCATAAAACTTGTGTTAATTTGTAAAGATTGTACAAAATGTTTAAGAATGTTTTGGGCTACAGTGCTTATTTTCTGATTTCAATAATCTAAAAGCCAATGAAAAAATTATTTGGGGCTTTGGTGTGATACTAACTTACGGGTTGACCTACAAAAATATGTCATGACTGCAGCCATCATTGGTGAGGCCTTGTAAAAAACTTCACATCAAGACACGGGATGTCAGGCCCACATATGTGCCGTTTCTTAAATGAAATCTCGAAAGGATCTTAAAGAGTTTTATTGAGTCCAGATTTTCATTATGTAGGCGTATTTAAAGATCTGGACTTAATAAAACTCATCAGATGCAAAAACATCCCCAAACTATCCCAGGTCAACATCTCCTGAATAATAAAAAAAGACTGTGTGGCTTATTTCTGCCATAAGTGCATATTAAACTGGTTTTGTTTAGAAAAAGGAAAGGGGCTTAGTTCACAATATGGGAAATATCAATAGCTAACCTGTATGAGTTGATCCCTTTGATGCCTCCTGTGGACTGTTGGAGCGATTGCGGTTCGGTTGACGTCGTCTGCCCACAGACCGGGCAGTTCGGGTACGGACTTCGCTCACTTTGAAAAAGGCCACCATGAAAGGCTGCTTCTCTAGAGCGCCATCACGACCTACTAACCCCGCTTCCTTGGGATTAATGTTCCAACCTTTAAAAAGAAGAAAGTGCTATAAAGAGGATATCCTTGATGTTTGTCCATCAAACTGAACAGAAATGACCTCTGAGTTACTAACGGAAATGAAAATTTATCTCATTGGCATTGCTTGGTTGATGCAGGACTTTTTGGAAATATGCCATTTGAAATCTGCAATCTTTGCTCATGGCAGCTCATAGGCAATCAGTTTTAAAGGGGTCATCAGATGCAAAGTTCAGTTTTACATGTTGTTTGAACATTAATGTGTGTTGGCAGTGTATGTAAACATCTACCCGCTAATGATAAAAATTCATGTCACTCCACAGAGAGAAGAGAGGGTGCGGGGCAGAGCTTATTAACATTTAAAGCAACCTCGACCAGAACAGGAGGATTTTTGAAGAGCTGATTTTGACAAGATAAAAAGGGTGTTGTTTTTACACTACCACTGAGAATTTTTAACCAAAGTATGTTATAGACTTTTCATTAAGACCCTAAAGAATCATATCAACTTGTGGAAAATGTGGAAAAACCCCTTTAAGCCAATCCAACACATTCTTACTCCCAACTCTTCACATATTAACACTTGGTCAGGACCCCTTGGCGTCACTTTTTGATGCACACGGTACCCCTTTAGCATCATTTTTTGAAATGCAGGGTCCTCCATTGCTTTAAATAAGACAGCTTTGGCGTCAATATGCTGGCGTGAAATTTTATCATGATTTGTCTTGATTACATTACTTATTGGGTAATAATTTTGCCATTATTGCATATATGTTTGGGTGTGTTTTTATCAAAGTAAACACTACTTAAACATTTATGAGCATGTGACCCAACCCCTGTCCCTAAACCTAACCATTTGTCAATATAAAACACAGGATATAACAGGCAGATACAACTACAGTCACAATTTATTTTAAAAAGTATTAATATCCCAAGTCTTCTGAAGCAAAACGCCTGATTTCTGAGAAGAACAGACGCGATCGCCATCTCTGTCCGCCGTAAAGCTCATCCTGTGTGCAGTCTATGCACAAAATTGAAAAATTGCAGACAGAAGAAGCGTTGGTTGTCAGCTTTGGTTGTGAAATGCCATTGGCTCTTGTGTGTCTCGTGACTGATTGCGTCATGCTAAACAAGTTCGGGAGTATCTTTTTGAATGTGATATGTCCAGGAGCGAGATCATTTTCAGCGATTAAAGCCTTATGATTTATTCTGTTCTTCGCATAAAGATATTGGAGGACTTGGAATGCAATGCTACTTGTTTGTAATACTTTTATACTGTTTTTTATGGTCAATTTTTGCAATAAATACCTGTCACTGTACTTTTTTGCCTGTTGCATGTTTTATGTTGCTCAGAAGTGGGTACAATTAGGGTAGGGATGGGGTTATGTGCTCTAAATGATTTCTATTTTTGCAAATGCATGCAAACCATTAAATGTGGCACATAATGCAAACCATTAAAATCCACTGAGGTCCCTGCAAGTCCAAAAGTGTAAAGGGGTATCCTGAACATCAAAAAGTGATGCCAAGGGGTCCTGACCAAGCATCAATATGTCACAAACATGTTGGCCAATCGCCTGAGCTATACACATATAAATTAAACTCATCTTAAATTCATCTTACCACTGCTGGTCTCCACACTGATCTGTAGACCGAGGTTATGATGTGGACTCATCACCCAGAAATTACTAGTTGCTGTGATGTCAAACTCCAGCCATCCTTCTTCAGCGGCCCACAACCTGCGAGTATCCAGCAGGAATAGGTCGGCATCCCTGCAAATAAGCAAGTAAGTAGGTCATTAACTGTTATAAACACTATTTACAAGAATCTTCGATCCCATTTAATTTATATATGTTTTATTAATATAAATAATACAGTAAATGTATTTATTTCTTTATTTCTTTATTTTTGTCAGCACAAGGCTATCTTTATGGTGAGAACAAAGTGAACAACAGGAAACGCAGTATAAATATATGGAATAAATGCTAATAACATATGGAAATGCTATTAAAACTAATATGCATAAACGGTTACTTCTATAGAAAATGCAAGTTTAGACATGAAAAAGCAATGGAATTACAACTGTACTTTGCAAACACATTGGCTTTAAAGAGAAAACTTCTTTTAATGAAAACATTTATGAATAATTTAACAGAATAATTAATAAGAGCTATTTATTTATTAAATATTAGGTTGTTCGCTATTGCAGCATGTTGCATCTCATCCTGTTGTCCTCTTCAAATTTTCTTTAATATTTTCTAACATCATCATCACTTTGTCAAATTTAGAGGAGCTTCAAGTCACTGATTTGAGAACAGAGTCAGATGTTTGATCGCTGTAGCCTTACAGGAAGGCCTGTGCCATTATAGTAATTACACACTATGCATGGTAATAAGCATTGGCCAGGTCACTTCAAAGCTGTCGGTCACACAGGTGTTCTGGGAATGTCCCTGCAGCCCCTCGTTATTGCTCATTAATTAGAGCTGCTCCATATGAGGTTCTTCCCTCCGGTGGTTCACACGTCACATACGACATGGACGCATCGTGCTTATGCTGACTCATACTGTTTAGTGCCACCAGTCACACAGCTTCACCTGGGACGGGGTCTGAATGAGACCACAGGGGAGCTGGCAACTCTAAAAGCCCAACTGTAAAGCCTCTTACAGACACATTAAATTAACTGGAATAATAAAGTCAGAAGTGTCAGGGGTTTTTTGGTTACATAAATCGCGTTTATTGCCTCTGTCACTGGCTGCTGTTAAAATGGACCTATAGTTTAATAGCTTCACACTGCCATTGCATGCATACAGGACCGTCTTCACATATGGGTTGGGAGGGTTTTCCAAGGAGGCCAGATGTACATGAAAACAACCAGGGATTAGAACATATACAAACAGAAAAGTAATGACTCTACAGTCAAGGCAAGCTGGAGTTTTCATGAGGTATTGATGGATCGTCATGAAAACAAAACCTGATCTATGCTGTGATTTCAAAATAAATACAACTGACAGTGTTTAAAAATGCATCTCATATATCTCCAAAACAGTTTTATCTCAATATAATAAAGTATTCAAAGCTGCTTTGAATAAAAGAGCCACATATACACATAAATGCACATTTTCTTATAATTCCACTTCTTTTTTTTTTGTATGTGGTTTATATTAGAAGTTTCCCAAAATTAGATGATTTCCATTAACAATGTGATTTTCAAAAAAAAGTGCTCATAAAGTATGTAAACTAGATTTTTTTTTTTTTTTGCATACTGTTTCCTACACTTTGTTAAAATAACTGTAGAATAAGGCAGTATAGTAATCAATTTCAGACATACCCAAACAATGGAAGATGGGGAATGTCTGGAAATAGTCATCATTTCTAGTGGTGTAGAAATTAAACACCTTTGACGTATTATAGTTGGTCCAGAGAAACAAAGTCCAATCACTTGAAAACATGTTCCTGCATGCTATTGTTTCTTTACATTTAAGGCCATGTGAAGCTTGTTGACTTGAGGTTCACTATGCTGCTGAGTTAGGTCAAATCGTCTTGCCACATGGGCTAAATTCAGCCAGATATACAGTACAGCCCCTCTGCACCACCTCCATAACCAAGTTATTTTTTGCTTCATGGATTAAAGGCTTACACACTTCAGAAGTTTCTCTCAGCCATCTTGTGCATCTGCTTAGCTTAGCTATACCGCATTTCCCCAACCAATGTGTTTTTTAAAGATCACGAACCATAAACACAGTAATTATGCTGTTAAAACTTGACAAGTTGGCAAATTAATCTGTTTGTAAGCAAATACATTTTGCAAGCCACACAGCAATTGGGATCTACACACAGAAAGTGGCATGTAGGGAAATACCACCAAGTACGCTATAATTTGCATCAAGGTAAACTTTGCTGTACAGTGATACAATGACTGGCGATGAATAATCTCAAGATATGGCTAAAAATAAAAGACTCCCACTGCAGGTTTGTAGAAAAACAGTGTGTCCATTGTTCAACTCAGGATGTACACCAAATGAACACTTTGTGATAAACAGTTGAAACTATTTGGGAAAGAAACATGTAGCTCATTAGGCCAGAGATTTTGGCTCTGGCCTTATAGTTTTATTTGGTGCCTATTTCTCTTAAACCATAATAATAATAATAAAATATGGCTAGCATCATAGTCACATCTTAATGGTGAGTTTTGGACACTTTACAGGTCACGCCATCTGCCTTTCTCAAGGAGATATCCCTCCCACCACCCACAAAGTCAATGTTTGACGTGTGTTGGTGGGTTCTTTTTTAGACACCAAACTAACGCTATTTTTGTTGTGCGCCGTGGTCATGGCCTTAGTCTACATAAAGTACATGGTAGACAACCTCTGCTGTGTTTAGTGATAGACGCCTGAGCTCGATCTAAAACAATTACTCAGCTAGAAATTCTGAATAAGCACCAACAAATAAGTATTTTCACTGGGGCTGGCCTCCACTAAAAATTATTCTGGTCGACTAGCAGTCGTTCATTTTAAGCATTAGTCGACTATTAGTCGCACATTTATTAATAAACAATATAAATCATAATTATGAGCCTTTAATTGCCTACATAGCCTAATAAGCACTCAATCGCACAAGAAAAGCTATAGCAGATATAATAATTATGAATGTGTCATTAAAAAAAAACAAGAAGTAAAATGTATTACTGTTTTAATAATCTACTGATAAACTAGTGCTTTCTTTGTTTTTGGCTTAAGAGATGAAGTCAGTGACACTAGGGTGACCAACTGGCAATAGATCTGGTGCGGGACAGCAGATGTGATTTTGCGGGACAATGCGGGAAATGTATGAGACAAATACATTTACCACTGTTATGTAATGTAAATACTGATTTACATCCGTTGTCATATGTGCTTATTTATGTTTCTGAGCGCGCACATGTAAGCAAAAGAAAGTGCGTCCGTTTTGTGAGTGAAGAGAATCCACCCGCGAGAGAAGACATTTGTGCTTGGCAATTTTGATGCGCCCTCGCATTACAACAATGCGCTCTGGACATCTGTCATTAAAATAACGCCATAGAAACAGCCTCTAACAAACTATTAAAATAAGAAGAAAGTCAGGTTTGAAAGCTGTATCGATTTTTTAAATTGGTTAAAATGAATGAGAGAATATTCAATATGTGTTTTTCCGTGTGCACTCGACCATTTCCGTCGGTGGTGCTAGATCACATGATGAAGTCCGCACATCCTTTGCCCAGAAACTACGCCGCAAAAAGAATAATAAAAAGCTTTCTTAATTAGGCAAATATGACAATAAAAAACCAACAGACTGATGAAAACGCTGGACATATTCTCAATATGTGACATGCGAAACAAGGGGTGAAAATGCTGTGCTATACAATGTAAAGTGGGACAGGTGGTCACCCTAGGTGACACTGACTCATCATCTCCACAGTAGTGATGCACCTGTATTTTCATACGAATTACATACCCTGAGAATAGGCCTATTTGTTTTTTATTTGAATTGGTTGATTTAAAACTAGAGGTTTCACTCTCTATAGATTTTATTTTTCATGTCCGTATGGCAAGTATACACAGAGTGTCGAAGTGACGTGCTCAAGTTCACAGAGATGGCAGAAAGCACATCCTGTTTGCTTTCATTATTTTACAAAAGCACAACATTTCGTTGTTATTCGGAGTGCACACAAATAAACGTAGAGTCTTTACAGATTCGAAAGATGACTTACTTTTATCTGTATGACCAAAAATGACAATTTTAAGAGCACGTGACTGCACCAGTGCCTCCATCTGTCATGCAGTGAGTGTTCTACTGTTCAGATTCCACACTCCGCAGAGACACTTCAATAGTGCACATTTTTCTAGGTTAACATTAGATGTTAACCTTTAACAGCCATGTAAAGTTGCTACTACAAACATCTTTCAGATGAAAAGCCATATTTGAGGTTGATGAATTATGTACTACATTACCACACAGACCAGCCAATAACGATCTGTCCGTCACGGACTGTGTGACTTTTTCTTCAGCGACTAAGCGACTAATAATATTTTGGTCGACCAAGACTCTTTTTGTCGACAGTTAGTCGACAATTAGGGGGCAGCCCAACAATTGTACTTAAATTTGATCATATTTCCTAGGGGTGTATTGGTACACAAAAAGTTTTGGTACATCCCTCAGTTTTAAAGTAATTGTTCAGTATGTTTTCAGTACAGCAGGGGCAAAAACAAGCCTTTTTATCATTTTTATTAAACAATGGTCTACTGAAGAAACTATGTTTTTTTTAAATATAAAAAAGTCAGTCAATATTGCTGCAAAGGGCATCAACAAAAACTGCAGTTGTAATTGAGGGAAAACATTTGAAGTGCTAAGACTTTTGAATACATTTTTTTTTTCAGAATTACTCTATGTTTGCAAAGTTAAACTAGACACGTTTGATGTTAGGATAATCCTTTAAATGGAAATATGTGAATTTTTATAAATCGCAAGATGTAAGTTGTGTCCCTACGAAAACTTGTCTCAAAGGCATTAAATAACATGCATCTGACAGGAGGACAAGCCATGTAGAGTTATGATTTAGTTATAAGAGTTTAATACAAAGCACATCTCAGTTTTAGGACAGCTTTGATTGTGCATTTATCCGGTAGCAGCTCACTCTGTGTCTTTTATTATGTGTTCATAACAATTAAAGTATATTAATAGAAATTATATTGTTCCATTAGTGGAACTCAGAGTTTGGAATTACATTCTGCACACAGAATTTCTGCACATGCAGTGATTAAAACCATTACAACTGTTACCGTATATTTACATTTAGTTCTAAATTAGGATTTCAGAATACAATACGTATTACATCTCTATACTGTAAACTTCTATACTCTATTTAAAGATAAATTCATTGCTGTCTCACTAGTGGCAACTAAACAGAATTACAGAAGCTGAGTTCATTTTAATGGAGTGTGAAGACCAAACTAAGTCAAATTAATTAAGTAAGTAAAGTAAACTAAGTAAAGTTAATTAGGTTAATTTATTAACTTCTAGTTGTTCTAGAAGTCTAGTTGTGCTTTATACATGTTTTCGAAAGGGATAGCAAATAAATGCCCATATTGCCATATTATATAATAATATTTGTACATTTCACTGCTCATTTACCTGTCTGGATGTTCCCAAACCACTTGGAACACGCTAAGTAGGAATGTCTCATTGCGGAAGGTCCTGGTCACACACTCCTTGTAGATCCTGAATTCTGCAGCTGTGATGGCCTCTCCCTCTGGAATCTGGGACAGGTTGAATTTGAACTCTTTATGGTGCCTTCTCTGTGGAGACAGCTCTCTGTCATTTTCCACTGTCCAAAGACAAACACAAAAGGACAATGATACGTTTTAGTGTGCTTGACGAACTACTATTGATGTATAATTTGCATTTTTGTATACTCTGGGTCACTTAGACTATACAGTGGAAAGTTTGTGAGACCTTTGAAATATCTGGATTTCTGCACAGCACATAAAATGTGGTTTGATTTTTGTCTAATTCACTATTAAAGACAAATACAATCAGACAGATTTGAAAATGTGAGTGATCATAGACTGAACCTCAGTCATAGGCTGAACCTCAATTTCTACAAAAGCTAATTGGAGTCAATTAAGGAGATAAGATTGGAGGTATGGGTTACAAAGATCCCTGCTCTTTAAATACAGACACACACTGACAAATATGTTCTTTTCAAGAAAAGTAGTGAACCATGCCTCAAATCCCAAAAGTTATTTAAAAAAAAAAAAACATATTACAGTGACACACAAAGCTGGAAAAGGCAAAGAAAGCACTGCACAAAGATACCCTGTCTGCAAATGTCAAAACACTGTATGTATTAAATCAATCAATCCTATAGGCAATCCAGAATGTAACGAGACATGAAACAAGGGTAAAAGACCTCCAGAAAATTCTACACAGTATTTGTTCATGTGTCCACTATCAGAAAAAAAAAAAAAAAAAAAAAAAAAAACACTGAATAAGAATAGTGTTCATGAATAGACAACATAAAGCCAGATACATAACCACTGCTGTCTAAAAAAATATTGAGACATTGCCCAAGATTCCACAATGGTTCTCGGAAAATGTTCTGTGCACAGTTGAAACACAAATATGTACTATGCTTTGTTTAGAGCAAAAGGGGCAGTGCACACCAACACTAAAACCTCTTCCCAACTGTGAAGCATGGTGGAAAGAGGTTTAGCATGGTTTAGCACTGCTTTGCTGCCTTAGGGTCTGAGAACATCACAGTCATTGAAAGAACAATGAATTCTAAAGTGTATAAATACATTTTACAGGAGAATATCAGTACAGCAAATCATGACATCAAGAGAAGTTAGGTAAGGCAATAAAACAATGAGGCAAAACATACAAAAATAAGAAAATATGTGCATTCTGACATAAAGCCAACTGAGCTGCTGTGCCATAACCTAAAGAGGACTGTGTTATCAGGACAACCCGACAATACTGATAAACAGAAACAGATTTGTGGAAAGGAATGGTCTAAAACTGGTCAGTGGACCAATAAGCAGCTACAGAAAACATTTGGCGGAAGTTTGCTGCTAAATGAAAATCTACAAGTTAGGGTTCAGTGGTTCACTTAATTTCTCCACCCTGCACTGTGAATGATTACTGTATTAATGATTAATGTGTTCATTAAGATTACTCAATATGAAAAGTGTGTTATTAGTTGCATCAGATTGTGTTTGTGTATAATTGGGAATAAATTAATACCAGGCCACATTTCAATCCAGATAGTATAATAAAGGAGTCCACTAACTTATTCTTGTCACTAGTATAGTGTAGTACTATATTTCCCATAGCCCCTTGTCTTTGAATAAACTGCCATCAGAAACTTTCATTCTTTGTATCTCTTGCAGTGAATCTGTGGCAGACAAACTCAAGTCTTGTTCTGTGTGTGTAAACATTTACTGCTAAATCCAGAAGGACAAACATTGCAATAATACTGTCTTGTTTTCCTGAGTATAGTGACAAGCAGCTACTGTTAAGCCAGTACTCTTGTTGATAGCACAAACACACTGCTATTTAGATGCAAAATCACAATGTGAAAAGATACTTGGACCAAACATTTTTAACAATACTCTGAAATTATATAATAATATAATAATATTTAGATAGGTTTAAGTATGACATTATTAGTGAAAGACCGAATGGTAACATCATCTCTTTTGACATATACCTAAACAGTACAAAGATATGGTAAGCTATGTATGCTCAATAATGGCCTATAATTGAATGACCTAATTCACCCATATGGTCTGTACATATGCATTTATTCTACAGCACCACTTCACAGAGCATCCAGATGTGCAGGGCATGTGCTGTAGTAATGATTCACTATTTCTGGTAGAATTATAATTCTTTATTTATTCAAGCTGTTCCCACAGCAAAGGACATCATGGCAATTCATTTCTCCACAGTTTTAAGTACTAGCAGCCACTCGTACAGAAAAAGGAAAAAGGGGAAACTATGACCAGAGTGTGTTTTCTCATCAGACGACAGCTTTGTCATTCTGCCGTGCTGCTCTTCCCCCCACGTCACAGACAAGCCTTCCTCTTGTTCCTACAAACAACCCATGGGCTGTATTTCTTGCCGTAAGTACAAGTCCAGCCGGATGCCCCGCTTATGGGACCAGGGTGAAGTGTCCTGCACTGATTGTATTTCCATGCTTCCCTAGGTGAGGAACACACGCTTCCATCTAAGCCCTGCCTCCTTGTGAAGAGGAAAACAAAGTTGTGGAGTAAACCAAATCATGGAGCAGAGGAATGAATTAGAGATCAACAAGGGTATTGGGGTAATGTGAAGACTACCCCCTTTTTCTCTGTTTGGTGAATTACAGTAGCTGTTTAAAGTTCTCCAAAATCACAAGGGAGCAACTTCTCTGATCTGTGGTCTTCCAACAGGGAGTTACACTCCTCTGCTGTCCTGACACATGCATTACGAATTAAAAGTGAACCTCTTGAGAAAACCTCAAAGGGCCTAAGACGGATCCCTGAGGGACACCCTGTCCTTGTGCTACATACTCCGCTCTAATTGACTGACTAACCTTGGAGAACCCACCTGCAAAGTACGAAATCTAGTATTGGCAGCTTCGAGTGGGACTTTTGACCTCTAGTGAGGCTTACAACCAAAAAAGAAGAGAAAGAAGAGTAGAGGGAGAATTTGCTTTAGTGCAGTTCCAGCTTCAGGGTTCACATGGCGATGGCTTAACACCAGGCCTTTTCTCACTCACAATATGTCTAAGTAATTCATACTGAAAGCAATTTCCAGAGGTCCCGTTTGTGATGTTTTTCACATCAGCACATCAGGTTTGAACGTGGCTGTTTCACATGCTGCTGAGACTTCTTCATTAACAACTTCCACAGGTGGATCCAACAGCAGAATCCAGTCTCTCAGTAGTAAAAACATCCGAGATGACAGATATATTAAAGGTCATCACCACACACGGTATCGAGACCCACTTGTCTAGAAATGACCTTGTTACTTTTGTTAAAAATCAGATTACCCATGAGGGTGTGGCAGAATATATACTCTGCCAATGCCATTCTTTTCTGTGTTCATTGCCTGTATTACCATTATGAAAGCGGAAATTTGCAAAGGTCTCAACTGCTCAGGAGTAATTGTGTCCTCTGCGAATGCTGTTGCCTTTTTGAGAGAATAATGGAAAAAAGGAGGCTCACAAAATGATAGATTATGCTTATATCAAGGACTTGGCATCAACAGTAAGAAACACAACCAAAACCACAGAGCCCATATGGTCTGATACGACTGATGTGGTTTTTTAGAGGACAGACCCAGAAAGGACCCACAACAATAACTCTGTGACCACATACTAAACAAAAATGTGAAAGTGCAAAGGGTTATTTGAGCAAGAGACATTTAAGAGAGACAAAGTGGAAAGTCTTGAGTGGCTTTCATTGTGTTGGCGTTCTTCATCATCTTCACAGATACTCTTCTCCCACACACATTAACAGGAAAAGAGGACAGGGATGTGATGATAGATCCAGGGAGAGGGACATTCACTGAGAAATGGTAAGCAAAATTATACGAATATACAAATCTGTATACTGCAAGTGTACAATTACATAATACATGCTAATGTAAAAATACATGAAAAATTTTTGGTTGTTTGTGTAAAAAGAATTTTAATAATCTGACATTAATTCATTAAATCTCAAAATGATTAATAACCAAAAGTTATTACTACACCACCTGCATGTGACATCATTGACAACAGTCCTATATATTGCTCATCCAATGTGTTTCAAACGACAGAGGTGCAGCCATGTTTTGAGAAACAATTGTGACCGGCTAGTTAATTTCTCCTATGGTGATGAAATTATGTTTTTTGAGGAAAACATTTGAGGTTTTTTCTCTATATAATGGACTGCTATGGTGCCCTGAGTTTGAACTTTCAAAATGCAGTTTAAATGCGGCTTCAAATGATCCCAAATGCGGTTATAAACGATCCCAGCCGAGGAAGAAGGATCTTATCTAGCAAAACGATTGGTTATTTTCATAAAAATAATACAATTTATATAATTTTTTAATGTCAAATGCTCATCTTGTCTTGCTTTTCCCGACCTCAGCTTTTTTTCCGGGTCATGACAGTTAGGGTATGTCAAAAAACTCCCATCTCATGTTCTCCCTCAACTTCAAAATTGTCCTATATCGCTGTTTTACCTTTTTTGTTAAGGGTGTTTGATCTTCTTTGCATGTTCACTTTGCAAAGACTGTGTTGGAACTTCTGCAGTGATGTAGGATGATTTTGAAATGATTTGTGAAGTTCACGCAGAGCAAGACAAGACGAGCGTTTTGAGATTAAAATTTTTTTTAAAGATTTTTTTAATGAAAATAACTGACTGTTTTGCTAGATAAGACCATTCCTCAGCTGGGATTATTTACAACCGCATTTGGGATCGTTTGAAGCCGCATTTAAACTGCATTTTGGAAGTTCAAACTCAGGGCACCATATCAGTCCAATGTTTTCCTCAAAAAGCACAATTTCTTTACGACTGAAGAAAGAAAGACATGAACATCTTGGATGACAAGTGGGTGATTACATTATCTATAAATTGTTGTTCTGGAAGTGGACTTCTCCTTTAAGCAGCAAGTTAGGTTGTTTTATGGAAAACACACCCCAGAACAGAACAGATGCAGCAAAAAATACCCCAATAGACAGTACGTAGCTAAATGTAAATTAATTTCATTAAAATTAAAATTTTTTGTTGAAAATATAGGAATTTCCATGCATCATTTGCTAAAAGTAACCTTTGTTACAGTATAAAATAGATAAGTTGATAAATACAGAGAAGGGGTCTGGGATAAAGCTCTGTGTTGTTCTAATTAGGGCTTATTTTCTATTTCCACCTGTGTAACATCTGTTTCTTGCCTTCTTTGCTATTGTCATTAGCCCACACAGAACAAAATGGAGTGGGCTATGACCTACAGAGAAGATATGGAAAACTTTCAAAACACGCAGAAAAGAGATAGAGAGAAATATATATATATATATATATATATATATATATATATACACAGGCTATGAAGTGGCATACAGCTGCATGGGCTGGGCAGTTAGGCTTCAGTGTGGTCCGTGGTCAAATACGAGTCGCACTTTAAATGTTTTCCATCACATCCCCTGAAGTAGTCCGGTGGTCATTTGCATTTGATTCGCTCACCACATCTTGACTTTTTCCTCTCTGCCCACAACCACTAAGAAAAACAAAAGCTTATTTCCATTTTCCTCACCACATCCACTTCCTCCAAGACCAAAGGGGGCGCTACACTGATGTCAATCCTACACATAATTTTAAACTATATTCCAGAGGTTTTGCTCTATGAACGGGAGATGCTAAATAAAACTTTGTGTAGGAGGAGTGACTATAGTACTGCTTCCTTCAAAGGAAAATTTTACCAAAAAATAAAAATTTTGATCTTTTGCTCACCCTAATATACTCAGCCTATACGGCTAAAATACAATGACAATGTTACAAGCATCATGGGATGTATATTTCCTAACTATAAAATATCAACCTAAATGACTCTGATAGCAATACAGATGTTTAGCAACATTATCACTTAAATGCTGTTTTAATTATTTTAATTATTTATACTGATATAACAAATGTGATGATTTGCCCAGGGAATTCATGATTCAAACATTTTATAAAAGCAATTTTACAATTTTACAACAAATTTTTACATGTAACATTTTCTACAGTGTAGACAATGTGTACAAAATGTAGACTTACAATGTATATAAATATATAAGTATCTGCTTAATGTAGTACTTTGGTGCAAAACAAATCACTACCAACAAGTTTCTGTTAAGTATTAAATCATAATTTATATCTAAAGCTTTTTAATTATTCTGCCGGATCCAAAATCTAGTCACCACAAACTTGTGAGAAAAAATGTTGGCCATACACAAAGCCTGCAATTACTTCCTGCATCTCTGCAGCACATGAAACATTGAGAACCAGATGATTTGAAAGCTGTCTCCTTCAGTTTAACCAATAAAAATGTGCTGTGAAGCCAGGCATGTGAAGAATCTATCTGTGTTTATGTAATTATCTTCAGAATCCCCGTTCACATTCTCTTCCCCCACAATCTAATTGTTCCAGCTTCTGTAATGAAAAGCTACCGCGACTTGCTTGTCATCTGTAAGGCTGCACTTGTTTTTGATGCTCTTAAAAACGTAAATTATGTTTTTATAAAAATCATCCAAACCCACCAAAACTCCTTTGATCCAAAAATGTAATAACTTATGTTAGGGAGGCCTTCTCCAGAGCAGAGCTCACACTGCATTGTGGTTTCACAGGAAGACAGTATCAAAAAACGTAAGGTGTTTAGCAGCAGACAACCAATCACAAAGTGACCATGCTTGTCTCTTATAATTAAATATCTACAACATCTTCTGAGAGAAACTGAAATTAAAAGTTAAAAATTGTAAAGGTAAAAATGTGATGGTAAACTCTCTTTTGTGTTTTCCTTTCATTTTTCTGTCTTTGTCTTTTGTTTTTGCTGAATGTTTTGGGATGACTTAAGCCCACCAATACAGCCCACCAATTTATGTAGTGTCGTTTCAATAGATGGACAAGCAGACAGACTTACAGCCATTTGAAGACAATTTACAGCATTTTACCATTAAGAGAACATAAGTTGTTAGAAATACCAGTAAATCAGTTCTGGCAGTTTGTTGGCATGGAAAGCTGTAACATTTCCAATATAGGCTCCTTGGAAAAATGTGCCCCTACCTACATTTTTTGTAAAACTCCAAAACACACACTTAAACGTAAAATTTACTGCAGTTTCCAACCGAAATAAAGACCAGAGGCAGTAAAAATCCATCAACTTTAATTATGTTTCACACAAATAATGATTATAGGAGCAGATTGTTATTATTGATACATTTTTGATTATTGATTAAGTATTTATTTTTTCACATCTCCTTGCACAATACTATACTATGACCTAAAAACACATTTACATTAGAGGATGATTTTTAAACTAATAGATTTGAATTACAAACTCCATATGTACAGTTTTTAAAACTGATTATCAGTCAGTCTTTACCTCTAACCACTAGTCAAAAGCTGTAGTTCTCGTCACACAATTTTGCAATGATGTTTATAGTTTCTATGGTTTCGGGAATTACCAAATGTGCCAAATGGTTTCAGGAAGTACCAAATGCTGAAAAAAAGAACTTGAAATTAAAGGTTGCATATTATGCTTTTAGGAAACACAGCCCTAGATTATTTACCTACCCTGAGTAATATCCCTAGTGAAAAATATATATACTTAAACATACTTAAAATACATTTATTTAATGCTAAGTATACTACAAATACATTTAATTGTGCGGAAGTCGTGCCAAAGTCCAACTAAATATGAAAAGTTCAGATGCAAAAGCCTCTAAATCCATCTGACATTTTTCTATAAAATAAGCATTTTTATCAGGCTCCTATGAATAGGTTACTATGTAAATACCGGGACTTGTAATTGAGCTGAGGCTGAGATTTAGTGAGTTCGAAGTAAAAGTATTTGATGGACGAATACTATGTGTCAAAAGCATTCACTCAGCATCATTATCTCATTTTTGACCGAGGTGGCTTTTAGCTGGTTTTGCATCTTAACTCTTTTAAGTATATTTGATTGTGCTAAAGTGGAACTATTGCAAGTATACTTCAGGCACACTTTAAATATTTAGCATTTAAAGACCAATATTATTGAAAGATCATACAATCCTCATCAATAGTGACATTAAAACATATTTTAGGCTTAATATTCTGAAATGTGCATTGTGCACAAGTAAAATTAATACAGTTTAATTACAAATTTTATATCAGTAAGTTTTGAGCGATATGTCAGTAAATATGTTAACAGACTTAAACGATACTTAGTATAAAATAAACGCATTTTAAAACTAATACTTTTTTTACTAGGAATACAAGTTTTTATTTTTATCTTGTATTTGCTACTGGTTAGGATTAGGGTCAGGATGTGGTATTTTATATTTTATCAAAAAGTGAGAGACCATTAACCTTTTAACGCCATGCACCAGACATTACATTTTGGAACTGCAACAATTTGTATAACAACCAAAGTATTAAAACATTGGCAGATTCACTTTGATGTGTTTTGGGGAAAACTGAATGTGCTTTTAGCACCAGTGCAGCAAAATGTGCAAGAAGCAGCGTAATATAATCTTGCAAAAATGTTGCCACAAGCAGTGATTCTCCTAATTTGGGTAAATGATGAAAATGGCCAACTATTTAAAGGTAATTTCTGATGATCGCCATCACATAGTTTATCAACATTTTGCTGATGATGTGTAAATGATATCTTAACAGTAGGGAGATGAAAAGCCATTGTTTGTGTGAACAGCAGATGTGGTGTGAACAGATGAAGTGCAATTTAATTGCGATTTACTGGATTTAATGTGTGAAAGTCACTAACAAAATAGATAAAACCACTTGTCAAATGTTTTAATCGCGGAAATATGCAAATACAAATGTCCATGCCAGGTACTTACATCACACTCCAGGGTACTACAGCAAATTTGTACACTCTTCAAAAATACTGCTTTCATTCTAACAGATGTAGAATTTGTATATATATATTTGAATATGTACAGGTTAGGGTTAGGATAAGGGTATATACACATATGGAATTAAAGAATATATACAGGTATTGAAATATTGTAAACTATATATCAAGCATTTATGTAAAACATCTTATGTGACATTAATAGATGCTATGTTGAATAAAGTTTATTAAATAAAGCAAAGCAAGTGAATGCACCTGTAAACACTGCTGTTCTCACCACACAGCTTTGCGATGATGTTTGTGAAAGTTCACTGAAACAATGGTTTTGGGAAATACCGAATTGTTGAACTATGTTGTTAACAGTGGAACAGTTTGCTAACAATGCTTTTGGAAAACACACCCCTAGATTATTTACTAACCCTGAGTGATATATGGGAAATGAGGAACAATATAACAAAATCCCTAGGTTAGTAAAATTCCAATAGTCTAGTTTTAAAATGGCCACTGCATAGACAAAAGGCCGGGGTTTATGGGGTTTTATATTCGAGAATCTGGAAGATGGCAGGGGTTTGACACAGTATTCCCTGGGTATTTCCTACAACCATGATCTAAGTCTCTGACCCACGCAAAGCATCAAAGGGACAACTACAGGAGTCAGAGCTCTGAGCAGAGGTCAGCAAGAGGTGCAATAGTTTATGGCACAACATAGAAGACACAGTCATAAAGATCCATCGGTTGGTGTGAACAGTGGGAAAGAGATCAGGCTTTTTTTATTCTAGTTATACAGTGTTATAAACTTACTAGATTTTAAGTTAAAGGCAATGATGATCTTCCATTATAAAAAATAAAAAACCTAGTGATGAAATACATCAAGTTGCATAAAGTGCTTTATTAAAGGAGAAGTCCACTTTCAGAACAGAAATTGACAGATAATGTACTCACCCCTTGTCATCCAAGATGTTCATGTCTTTCTTTCTTCAGCCATAAAGAAATTAGTTTTTTTGAGGGAAACATTTCAGGATTTTTCTCCATATAATGGACTGGTATGGTGTCCCCATTTTTAACTTCCAAAATGCAGTTTAAATGCGGCTTCTAATGATCCCAAATGCAGTTGTAAGCGATCCCAGCTGAGGAAGAAGGGTCTTAACTAGCAAAACGAATCAGTTATTTTCATAAAAATAATACAATTTATATACTTTTTAATGTCAAATGCTCATCTCACTCTGCCTAAACCTTGCATGTTCACTTTGCAAAGACTGCACTGTAAAAAACAATTTGTTAATTGTTTAAAATAATTTGTAAGCTGGCTGCCTTAAAATTTTAAGTTCAGTCAACTCAAAAAATGTTTATTCAACTTGAAATGTTAAATTATACTATGTGACAACTTAGATATTTGAGTTGAATCAACTTAAAATTTTAAGGCAGCTGGGTTACTTACCCATCTGTTAAGTTTAGCAAACAGAAATATCTAAGTTGTTACTTAGTACAACTTAACATTTTAAGTTGAATAAACTTATTTTAGTCGACTGAACTTAAAATTTTAAGGCAGCAGGGTAACAAATCATTTTAAGCTGACTCAACAAATTGTATTTTTTATTTTTTACAGTGTGGGTCGGTACCTCTGCAGTGATGTAGGATGATTTTGAAATGATTTTTTAAGTTGAGGGAGAAAATATGAGTTTTTCGACATACCCTAACCGTCTTGAGGCAGAATACACAGAGTTCAGGGACAGCAAGACAAGACGAGCGTTTGAGATTAAAAAGTATTTAAATTGTATTTTTTTAATGAAAATAACCAATCGTTTTGCTAGATAAGACCCTTCTTCCTCGGCTGGGATCATTTTCAAGCGCATTTGGGATCGTTTGAAGCTGCATTTAAACTGCATTTTGGAAGTTCAAAATCGGGGCACCATATCAGTCCATTATATGGAGAAAAATGAAATGTTTAACTCAAAAAACATAATTTCTTTATAGCTGAAGAAAAAAAGACATGAACATCTTGGATGACAAGGGGGTAAGTACATTATCTGTAAAATTTTGTTCTAGAAGTGGACTTCTCCTTTAAGGAACAAAGTATATATTGTATCTCACATTCCATGCAAATACAAAATATATTTCAAATTGTAATCTACTAACTGATAATACTTAATTATATCATTAAATGGCTCTTTGAAATACTTGGTTAAGATTGGTCAGTGGTATAACTGACTGTTATCCCAAGCAAGTCATTTCCTGCATAGCTGTGCTAGTTTCATTTCTCTCAAATCATACTCTCTTTATTCTCACATAATAAAATAATTTACTCTAATCAATATTTCATGTCCATTTATTATTATTATTTTATTTGGAAAGTTGCCTTGTTATATTTTCTCTGCTTCACATCAGGGACTGTCGGGTTTATTTAGCATTAAATCACCCTGTCAGTTTTATTTTGTGGTACTGACCTTTAGGAAAGTGTATTTTTATAGAAAGTTGGAACAAATCTTTATTGGACTGATCTGACATTTCATACTAGAAGAAATGAAATCTGTCTGCATTGCTCCGTATTTGCACGATACTTAAAGAATAGCAGTAATTTGTGATGACTGCAACTGTTAAAAGATGTCTGATGTCTTTCAATCTCTTCATCTCTGTAACCAACACCAACTATCTGAAGCAAATAATCTCAATGGTGAATGGCCGCAGTCAGATGGCCATACCTGTATGTCAGTAGAAGTATTATACTGAACAGTGAGGAATTTTGTGTGTGTGTGTTTTCATCAGTTCAGGCACAAAGTCAGGTTAACTTGCTTTGTGTAGGAGAATGTGTACTTTAGGTTCTGCATATGTGTGGGGCAACAGGCTAACAGACATTACAAGAGTCAGCTGTTCCGCCTTTAAGAGGCGTAAAACAAATCCATTTTCACTTGAGTGCCGACACAAGCCAACGACCTGTCAACAAATATTATAATGTCTTTTTTGTATAAGGAGGAAATTCCATAAAATGGAGGAAATGGTCTGGAAAATAAACATTCCCATTCTTTCCTTCTTTTCGGCATATAGAAACATTAATAAAGGCATAATCCATGAGAACAGCTGACAAAACATTTTGGGATAGACTAATGGTACTTTGTGCTTTGGCAACCTCACAAAAGAGATATGCGAACAGTGTTACTAGAGCACAGGCTTCAATACTCAGACAAGGAATGACACAACAAAGATGCTTAGACTTATTTTCTCAGAGTCAAATATGTTATCAAAAACATAAACAAACCCTGTCCAATTTTGAGTTTTAGATAAATTGAGCAACTCTTTAATAGCAGAATTACATAATGAAAAATTGAACGCCAATTGTTGTATTGCCATCCATCACTTTTTTTCTTTATCTTAAGCAGAAAAGACTATAGTAGAATTTTATTTCATTTCAATGTTAATCTTTGCTAAAATATTGTTGTTAAAATACCAAAATTTTAGATACCAGCTTCATTTCCAAATTCTTCATGCCAATTGATTCCACAGCAAAAAGTAATAATATGCTTTCTAGTGTGAGAAAAAAGTCAAACAATTATTTAACTGTTTATGAACTGAAAGTGAATACTCGACTTTTTGACATATTTTTGTGTTTATTTGAGTGTTTTGGTGCTTATCAAGTCTTATTATTTGAGGAGATAGCATCCTCTGTGGCTTTATATTATACACTGCCCTCCAAAAGTTTGGAAACACCCCTGGCAAAGTGTGGTTTTGGATGATATCAGCATAAATCCTTATCGTTTTTTGGTGCAAATACATTAAAGTAACTTGACATTATCATTGAAGACCAGCAATAATAATTTTTATTTTGATTACATAATAATGGCAATATATACATGTCAAAGTCAGACATGCCCCTTTGCCAGCTGTGATGCCTGGTTACTGGTTTAAACTTGGCCCAAGTTTTTAAAAGATTTTTGAGTCAGCACACCTTAATAGCTTCAACAATTGATTACCAATTAAGTTTAGAATACAATGAATTTAGGCCCAGATTATGCAGAGCTGGTGGATATTTTGATGAATCGAAAATGTAAGTTTTTAAATTTAAAATTAAGTTTTACGTATAAACTGTTAATGTAATAAACAGAAATATGTTTTTGTAGTTTGTCTTGTCCCTTATCAGTGCAAAATGATCACAAATTAAAAAAGGATTCATGCCAATATTGTATAAAACCCCACTTTTCTAGGGTGTTTCCAAACTTTCGGAGGGCAGTCTAGAAAGAGCAACAGCACCAATTTGCATCATATTTGCCCCGTAGATCAATCACATTAGAGTCTTAATTAATCACTTTTAGAGTTGCATAACAATCACTGTTTGCAGACCATAACAATTAAGACGTAGTGCAATCTGAATATTATCTTTTGCAAAATTACCTGTTCATGATTTTTCTAGTAAATCAGCCATTTTTTGTCGTAATGTTCAATGGAAAACATATTGAAGGATGCCAATTTATTAAGTAATTTCCTCACAAGAGCAATTCAGAGTACCGAAGCCTCTCCTCCACTTACATCCATCATGTGTTACATTTTTTATTTATTCGTTTATTTATTTACTCATAGAGGCTAGACTCAAGGCTAGACTAGCTCTAATATACTTTCCTTATGCATGTTCCTCTTTGTTTCAGAGCTTGCTCAAAAAAAGTTGCATGTCAGACAGCATGCAAACACTGTATTGAGTTATTATCCACAGCTTTAAAATAAATAGTTCACCCAAAAGTTAAAATTTTGTCATCGTTTACTCACCCTCAGCTGTTTAACACAAAAGAAGGCATTTTAAATAATGTGGGTAACCAAACAGTTGCTGGTCCCCATTGACTTCCACAGTATTTTTTGTCCATACTTCAGCTCAGTCTACTCTGACTGGTCAGCTGGTCCAGTCTTTTGTGACTGGTCAACCAAGTGTCAAAAAAGCTGTAAATAGTATTATATCTTTGATAACTATGGTGTTAGTTTTAAAAAGTCCATGCAATAATTTTGGCCTTTGCAGCAGAATTAAAAAAAAATAATAATAAATACATAAAAGCATCTACATGGGGAGTTTGACTGGCAATCATAATGTCATGTCAAACCTAACATTTTGTCCGACAAACAAACCAGACAGGAGAGTAAATTAATGTTGGTGGACTAGAACTTTTTTTGGTGTGTATTGATATCTTACCACGGTTGAAACAAGATATCTTAGGATGTTCATTTATATGTATTTTGTGCTATAACTAGTAATTAAGAATAGATGATCAGTTAACGTGCCGCTTGTACTGAAGTGCTACAGCGATCTGTCATGACACATTAAATAGCCATTTCTCCAAAAATGACCAAATTTGAAAGACTTCATTTCATACCAAAAGAAACCTACTCTGTATTGTCTGGCCACCTACACAAATTGCATTTTATGACCTTCAGTTTAACTTACAAACCAGTTTGAACAGTGTAGGAAAAAAAAAAAAAAATCAACAAATGGAAATTTTCCACTGGTTTTTAACTTAAACTAGTATACCACCCACCCTAAATTGAAAGATTATAGGGTTTGAAACTTTACGGGACCTATTCTAGCCATTGTGACACCCCATGTGGTGTTTTTTTCTATCACTTAGGGGGTCGGAATGGCAAATGTGGTACCTATTTGGTCTTGATATACTTCTGGTGTGTTGTTTGAGGTGTTTCCTACAACTGTGTCTACCTGTGTGTCTATGTCTGTGTGAGCATGCCAGGCAGAGAGACCTGTTAGAGCCATCTGTGTGTGCTGCAGCAGGTGTGTGTGAGCTCAGGGCTGGCTAGAGACACAGATTTAGAGGAGGAAGTCTGTGTCAGACAGCAGAGATGGATCTCCCCTAAGGGATCTGATAAATAAGGAAAAAATATCTTTGAAAAAGGAAACGCAGCTGTTTCCAAAGGAGAAGTCAAAATATTGGTGGCTTGCATTCCACAGCAGCAAGTACAACAGTCAAAGTCTTTCTCTCTCTATCGCTGTGTGTATTATCTGACATCCACTTCCATAGGTTTCTTCCTCCTGGAAACTCTAGGAAACGTTATGTAAATGCCAACCAATCCCATTAATACCAATCCAACATCTTTTACAGTATAGCTCTATTGCGAAACTGTCAAGCGTCCTTAATTTTCCCACCTGGGATTGCCAGTCCCAACAGATGTCTTTGTATGTTTCTCAAGGTTAGCACATCCACTAACATTCAGCTTATGTTTTTTTGCACTTTGTCTGTTTGTTATTAAAAGTTAAAACAATGTAACCTCTCTGGATGACTGATTCAGCAATCCACGAGACACTTCATTGTGCTACTGACCATTAAATGAACACACATTCATTGCTGCCTGAAGAAAACAGTGGAGCCATAAATCTAGAGCACTCACACATTTCCTATTCACTTGTGGAGGGCACTGGGTGACATTCCGCCATGGGTGGAGAGAGTGTATGTGTGCAATGAATAAGAGATCGGTTTCTTCCAGAATTGGGTTGATTTGTTTAAAAAACACAGCACAGAAACTAAATCGTTTTAATGACATTAGCTCTTTTAATAGTTCTTGAACATCTGCATTCTTCCACTGATGCAAATGGAACACCTTTATAATATGTGACCATCGACCACATAATCAGTCATATGTGTCAATTTTTCAAAATTAAGATTTATATACCATCTGAAAACTGAATAAATAAGTTTTCCATTGATGTAAGTTGTCTAAATGAAGTTCTTAGGAATGCATATTACTAATCAAAAATAGTAGTTTTGGTATTTTTCCTGTAGGACATCTACAAAATATCATCACGGAACATGATCTTTACTTAATATCCTAATGATTTTTGGCATAAAAGAAAACTTTATAATTTTGACCCATACAATGTATTTTAGGCTATTGCTACAAATACACCCATGCTACTTAAGACTGGTTTTGTGCTCCAGTGTCACATACATGTAACAGAGCAGTGGAAAGCAATGGTGTTCTGGTATGAAAAGGCAAAGTCCTTGTTAGTTTGTTGTTGTGTTTAATGTAAAATTGTGTTCCATTTGCACTTAATGTTGACGAGTGTTGGGCAGTAACATGTTAATAGTAATGCTTTACAATAATAATATTACTTTCCCCAATAATGAGTAGTGTATATTATGGTAATTACAATAAAAATTTCAGTAAAAATATTACAGTTAGTCTATAAAATTCATATAAGAGTCACAACTTGTGTGTGCATGTTACATCACTATTGCAGCAAGATATAAAAGCTTGCATACAGCAGCTGGAAATATTGCCATTACTTTACCATGTGATTCTGAAATACATTAATACACCCACCTATTATCAAAGTTCTTTCTATGAAATAAAACATTTTCCTAAATTTTTATTATGATTTAAAAGGATGTAAAGTTCATTTCCAGAGAAAAAATTTACAGATAATGTACTCACCCCTTTGTCACCCAAGATGTTCATGTCTTTATTTCTTCAGTCGTAAAGAAATTATGTTTTTTGAGGAAAACATTTCAGGATTTCTCTCCATATAGTGGACTTCTATGGTGCCCACAAGTTTAAACTTCCAAAATGCAGTTTAAATGCAACTTCTAAGGGCTCTAAACGATCCCAGCTGAGGAATCTTGTCTAGTGAAACGATTGGTTATTTTCTAAAACAACTGACATTTTATATACTATGCCCATTTTCCAAGTTGATATGATTCTTTAGAGTCTTAATGAAAATTCTATAATATACTTTGGTTAAAAATTCTCAAAGGTAGTGTAAAACAACATCCTTTTTACCGTGTCAAAATGAGCTGTGCAAAAATCAACCCATTCTGAGGGGATTGTTGTTTTAAATGCAAACGAGCTCTGCTAGCCCCACCCCTCTATTCTCTATACCTTCACAACTATGCTCATTATTACATCCAGCAACACAACATCTCAATCGCTCAATCTGAGATATTCTTGTCTAACTTACATCCCTGCTCCGGCATTGAAACAATGGAGGTCGGACTGTTACAGCTGATTTAAGGCAAGTCTGAGGTAAGACGCTCATGTCAATCAACTATCGTGGGAGCGGCCTCTGTCGGTGTGATGCCACACCGGCAGGCATCTGAGAATGGCTCGATTTGAAATAGGGGATATTATTTTTACAGATTAATTAAAAACCACTGCATAGATTTTTAACATTATAGGGTAGATTTGTACATACACTGCCAACACACATTAATGTTCAAACAACATGTAAAAGTGAACTTTGCATCCAATGACCCCTTTAAAAAAACTATTTATTTATGAGTGAAGAATTAAAGACATGAACATCTTGGATTACAAGGGGGTGAGTAAATTATCAGTAAATTTTTGTTTTGGAAGTAAAAATGTATTTTAAACAAATCCATTTGAACTATTTGCAAATAACGCTTTAAAATATGCATAGATACGTACCTACATTCCTACTTGTATTGCTAATATGCTAAAAATGGCTCTGTTGCTGATTCTCATCTACAAACTGCATCAATATATACTGTTTTTTTTTTTTTGTTTGTTTTTTATTAAAAATGTTCTTAACATTGTATGGTAACAAATACTGCATACCTGTAGGTCTAAACCCAGTGGTGAGGCTCAGCTGTGACCTCATCTGGGGGGGTCGAAAGTTAGCCCAAGAGGATTGGCAGGGAGGTCACGCTTTGCTGTCCACAAATCTCTAACTTTGTGCATGAGCCTTTCACTTTCAAGCACAGACTTGGTTGAAGCTTTGGCTTCAAGAGTGTTTGACGTCAGGCCATCAGCACGATATAGAGAAAAATACCACACTTGGCTTAGAGGAATAAGCAGGGGGTGGCGGTGTGGTCCCTTTTTTCTTCTGTGGGTAATTACTCAGATGTTGACGTGAGACTTCTAATAGGCTACATGGATGTCATCCATCCAAACAAGTGATTTATCATGTAATCAGATGTTGGGTTTGTGGTATCTTCTCACATCAGTTTAACAAACGCCCTCTTATTTGACAGATTCACAGCCCAGAGGCAACGGCACGACAAGCTTTATTGTCCTGAGATCCTTATTTATTCCGTATTCAATATGATCCCTGATAACACGAGATGATTCAGTCAAAGAAAGCAGCTACCTGCAGAGAACGGCACATTCCTGAGAACTGATCGCAGGAACCGCCGGCCGTGGGGGCATGTCTGACGGCTATGGCGTGAGACGCAGAGATAGCATCAGGACTTCACAGCTAAGACTGAAGCTAAAAGGACGTTCCCTGAAAGAAGCTTATCTCCTGACCTCACGATCATCAACTTCAGCGTGTCTGTTTAACTGAGATTAAAACTCACATTCCTTGTCAGATAATCACTGTCCAAAAATGTTTAGTTCAGAGAATGAGGGGATCTGGCCCCAGGCTAAGGGAGAAGAACAACAAAAAAACATTCTGTTTATTAAAACAAAAAATGCAACCAGTCTTAAATGTAAGAAATGACCATGTGCACAAAGTCTAAAAAAGCAGTGCTTAAAAGAGAAGTACAGCAACTATACCCACCCACTTTTTTTAAGAAAAAAAAGAAGTCTTTGTAATCTTGCATCAAAACATAATTTATTTCGCCTCTCAACTTTTTCGTTTCAGCTGATGTCATATCCCTTAGTGACCACTTTTCAATTCACTGTTGATGCGATCAAGAACTGTATTTCATTTTTCTTCTTAAATATTCTGCTTGTTTTTTTTGTTTGTTTTTGTTTTTTTGTTTTTTTGTTTTTCTCAAAAAAAAAAAAAAAAACGCATCACATTACAAAGGTAACAATTTGAGTTTTCATTTCCAAGTTCTATACAAAACCCTACCACTTGTACACATGATTGCTTAATTAGCAAGTTGGATGATCTGGCCCTCATATGCTTCCTTTCCATAAAACTGCAAGTTACTTAAGCATATTTTTGTGTTACAAATTATGTAGGAAAAGTAATAGATTAATATATGTCAAGAGTAAGACCATGTCAAGTTAAAAGAATCTACATCATAACATGAGTTCTGACCTTTGTCACAAAATACTTTCTTCGTTTCCTTTTTCCCTATCACGCTTTAGATATCATAAGAAATTATATATCAGTTCAAACTGATTCAAACTTAAAATCTCAAAATTCATCCTTTGAAAAGCATTTTAAAATCAGACACTGCATTACAACAGAAAATGTACATCAAAATATATTACAAAATGTTTTCATTCATGAATTATAAAAATTCTGAATAGTGCATTTTTATGTCTGTTCAAAAATGGGAGTGACAGTTAAAAGGTTAGAAAATATGTGTTGTTCACTGCACCTAAAATGTATAATTGCAGAAAGAAAAAAAATATGTTTGTAACATTAATGGAGCAACAAATTTTGTGTGATAATAAATCATACAAGTCAATTATTTTGTTTTAAAATCTTATAAATGTATGAGGTGGCAAGGGCGGGCTTTTACCCCACACACAGGGTAAAAGGCTCACCGGCATGGGGCAAAAGGCACACAGTATTGATACAAATACTTTAGTTATATTAATGTTTTGTTTTGTTTTTTTTCTTTTTTAAATAATGTCTTGTTCAAAACAATCACTTTAGCAAAGTTTGTACTATTTTCTGCTTATTTTAAAAAATAAAATAGTTATTTTTTGTTTAATAAATATATTGTCATTAAAATGTTAATATAAAAAATATATTTTAAAATACATAAACAAAATCATTTTAAAAAAGGAAAGACTCTGAATGCATTATAAGGTTATCCCATAAAAATTTAATATAGATTTACAATAGTAACAACAAATTATATTATTAACATCATCTTTTTAAATATGATGCTTTCATTTGAAACACGGTGATTATCTCTAAGATGGACACCCAACATAATATATTATATTTACCATTTAAATATATTTAATATATTAATATATTTCAACAAATGGAAAAGTATGTTATCTAGATAATAATTAATTATTATCAGGTTAACTATCGTGCCTTTTAGTCCCAACAGCAGGGGCACTTTTTACCCCAAATACAATACTTTTACATATTCTTTCGTTATTTAAAAACTGTTGGTTTAATTATCTTAAACAAAACTGAAAATCATTAAAAAGAAATTTGTCTTAAAATATATGCATTAACTTCAGCGATTCTCATTTGCTACTTCAATCTATAACATTTAAAAAAAAAAAAATCAAATATTAGATCAAATAAGCACACAATCAACTCTGCGCTGCTGCCCTTGATCGCGTCAATGATCAGACAGATTTGCATGTGTATCTTGAAAAGCGAATGTTTTTTTAAAGTGCTGTGCCACATTTTTGTGACATCTAGTGGTTTTGAAAAAAAATAATAATATCAAAGGTACCTTTTATCCCGGGGTGCCTTTAGCCCCGTTGTACCCTACTACGAAATCTGACCTGACAGCTAAAATAGGATAATTTAGGATAAAAAAAAAAATAGGATAAAATAGGTCAGTGTCAATTTCATGATGACTTGCCTGTGATAATGCTCTCAGCTACTATTTTTGAGTCACTTTGGATGAAAGCCACTGCTAATAGAGTAATTGTAAATGTGTTAACAAAAGTGCAGTACTGCAGTGCAGTTTTACACATTTTACCACATTATATCAGCCTAGAATTTTGCCAGTTCTCCCTCAAAATGAGTGCAAAACCTTCTGCACATTTCATCTGTGCCTACCCGTTAGTCTCATTTGCTGCATGTTTTCAACAGTTCTTATCAGTCTGCTGAGTCACCCTTGAGAAAATCCCTTTCCTTCTTTATGGAGCTAAAGCATAACTCAAATTCCTTCCTTAATTTCCATGTTAACGCCCGCATGCAGACTACAAGTGATACAGCCCTCCTGTGTCTGTGATCCACGGGCGGTCTTTCAGAAGAGGTCATCCATGTTGTGCATAACCAGCCAACATCAAACAATTCACTGACTGATTGCGGCCAACTAATTATGTGATAAAATGTGGGTTTAGGAACACATTGTGGTGCAAAACAAACAGCTCAGCCCAGATTTGGAGCTCAGCACACTGAAAGACATTATTAAGAGCGGAAGAACAAAATGAAAGCGCATTGTAAAAAACAGGATTCATACAGTTATAAGAAGCTAGGATTGTCTAGACCTTGTTAAGCTCCTGAGAAACCCCCTAAAACTGTGTGTGGGTCACTTTTACTACTTTACAGGCCTAAAGCGAAGCTTACCTGTACCCTCCTGGGTGGCTGTTGACTTTGCTAAGTGGGGAAATGACAGCTGGGCTCTAGTTAAGACATGCAGTGTTGAAAAGAATGAGTTTGAAATGCGTATATGTTTGTATGAGACAGTTACAGGAGGAAATGTGATTGAACACAAAAGATCCAGGTGGAAAAAAGCAACGATGGACCAAAGGAGAGAAACCATGAATGCTTTTTCCCCATGGATTTTCCCTGGATTACTGGAAGATCCCCCCTTATCCAGAAAAAAGACAAATACACAATATTACCAGTGCAAACAAGAGATGGGAGTTTCCTCAAAATTCTCTATGCCAAGAAAAGCTTAGAGCATCCTCTACCCTCCTATAAACAGAGCAAGACTGGTCAGGAAAAATTGGGAGAATTAGGAACATCAAGAACGCTGGATGTTCCTGAATCTGTCACAAAGATCACTCAAACTCAAAACCGTTAAACTCAAGAGTTCAGCTCCAGTAAACATCTGCATATAGCATGCTTCTATGAGACACAAGGACTTGATAAACTTACAAATAATCATAATAACAAACAATAATAATAAAAGTACACTTTGATGTGATTATAAGTTTTGTGTTATTTGACATTCTGTAACATTTATAGATAATATATTTTAAATGTACTTAATAACAACTTCATCATTATAAATGTGTAATCATAAAAAAGTACATTTACTAATATGGGTATTTCCGTGCAAAGGTCAACCTTACCATGAAAAAAATTAAGTTTTTGCCAAAGGTTTTTACTATTCTGATAGCACATATGTCAACATTTGGTGGTTCAAATATCCATGTGAGTTCTCTCTTAAAGTTTTTAGTTTTGTTATTTTTTGTTTTTTTATTTATAGTGCAAGATTTCCCAAAGTCTGGGTCTGGTAAGTGCTATTTTCAGATTTGTCACATCCATAACAGTACATATTCCTCACAAATAGACACATCAAAATTAAAATTAAGTGACAATTATATGTCATGTGAAGAGCAATTGCTTCTCTATTTGTTGGGTATTATTGCGTCTGGTGCATTTTAATTTGCAGAAATCCTACAAAGTATGTAGTCTCTCAAAAATGGTGTCCTTTTTTGTCACATCCATAACACAACCTTTTTTAACATAGAAAACTTGTGCATAAACTGATTTTTTCTGATACTTAGACTCAACAAGGGTTTATTAAAATATAAACAGATGGTTCAGTATATTGGTAACACATATATTCTCTAAACATTTATATGTCACACCCATAACGCAAAATGTGACATCAATAACCCTGGATTTGCCCATATACTTTTTAATATTATTTCTTAATTACTTAGTAGCTTGATTAATAAAGCTTATATATATATATATATATATATATATATATATATATATTTTTTTTTTTTTTTTTTTTTTTTTTCTGCAAGTGTTCTGAAGTCATACAGCAAGTTTATATAAGAAACAGACAACATATAATCTACCCGGCTCTCAAATCTGAACATTCTGACTAAAGCTCCACAAAAGAAACATGGTAATACAGGTTTAAAATGACATTAAGAATGTGAAAATTACATTAAAATTATAATGTTTTGTTAAATATTTAGGTAATAATAATGGTGTACAACATACCAGTGATGTTTCTCTTAAGGGCGGAAATCCTGACTACTTATGAAGCCACACCATAAAAAGGAAATTTGTACTACTGTTCCTGCAGTCATAAGATGATTCACATAGGACAACACAGACTATCCAAATGTTTGTTAGAAGAAGCCTGGCTATTTCTGGATCAGTTACAACACTGGTCAGTTTCTGTATGCCAATATGCTTCCTTTTCCTTCTACATTTGGAGCTGAGTCATAGGTGTTCTAGACAGATGACTGCAATAAATGACCATGAAGAATCACCACTTGAATCATAGACAAATCACATAAAACAGGTTATATGACTTCCTTTACGAAAGTCCAGAACAAAATCATATTAGAATACTAGTGCAAAATGACCTGTCCTGTCCTCAGATGTCCAATAACTTTGACTAAAAGCCACATCAAGCCTGCCTCAGGTAACAAATTGATGGTCAGTTGATATGAAATTCTGCTTACTTCCAAGCAGAACCAAAAATGTGGCCATAGTCTCAGTCGATGACATGTGTCCATCAACTGACCGCAGAAAACCAGATCAAGTAAGACCACGTTTATCTCTTATGAAACAGACTGACAGACAAATGAGCTTTGAAATAAACCCAGCCAACAACCAGAATGTTGCAACTCACACAAAAGCATCTCTGGCAACTGACCCAACAATTGGCCCATAGCTGCAGTGAGCAGAGCCAGAAGAGTTTGTATTGTTATAATTAACTTAATTGGGCAACTCCTGGCCCCTGTAGAGGGAAGTTCACATAAACAAGTGAATCTTGGACACGAATACTCCCTCCATTAATGAGGTCTGTGTTTACTGAAGCAAACCACACAGAATCCCTGAGGATAAACAGACCCGTGGTTTGACACTGTGCGCAGGGGTCAATATGAACTTGATAGATGTCAGTTAAAAAAGTGTTGAAGGGTGATATCCAACAAAACCTTACAAAAAAACTACTTGAGGCAGCACCATCATTCATCTGGTACAGATCAACATATCACGGCACTCTGATGTATTTTAATTACCACGATGTATGAGAAAAATTAGATTTAAGATCTTTTTAATAATCTCAAAGAGACATGACAGTGCTTGACAACACAATCTGCACTCCCAAGAAAGTTTTTCTGAGTTACAAGACTAAAATTAAAATGCCTCAGTCCAAGCTACAGTAAACATTGCCACAGAAAAATCTAAACAAAATCAAAAACTATCACTCCAAGCTCCAAGCACAATAAAAATAAACATTTTGGAATGATAGCCTGCACATTAAAATGAATACGAAGGAATGCACTGATGTAAGAATAAGATTCATTAAGATTCATGCTATGAATAATAAAATGATAGCCAAAGCAGAAATCCTGCTCAAAATAAAAACTCAAAATGAGTATTTGTCCACTCAAGTTACACACATGCCTGAATCTCATCACACTAGATAACAAAGTACAGTTTTCTGAGCCATTTTGAATTACTTCTAGTCAACATTTTTAGTGGATGTATGAAGTCAGTTCTCCCCAAGTTCACACAGGTGTTAGATGTCTAAACAGAGTAAACACAGGTGTAGTTCATCGCATTACCTATGAACATAAAAGTGCCCAAATACTAATCTTCATTTGTTAAACTACATAGAATATTTACCTTTACTAATCATTTACCGTACGTTTTTATGTGAAATATTTGCTTGAAAAGTCATCATTTTAAATTAAATAATATGACACTGAGACTCCTCAACAGAACTCAAGCACTTTGAGTCATAAATCAAGCAGTTAAATGATTAAAACTGTATTACTTAAATTCCTAATAAATCGATTATGATCGATTATTATAGTTTTATATACAAAAAGGATTATTCACCTCACAGATGCTGTAGTTTGAACACCCATACAGAAATCGTTGTGTGTCATTTTTATCAGAATTGATACAAGAGTAAAAAGGGAAATGTAAAAGTTCATCTTACCTGAATTGACAAAACTCATGACCATGTCCGAGTCATGCAGGAACTCTGCGTCATGAAGTGAAGCTAAAGCGGGTCGTGTGGTGGTGAACAGTGATCTGTACTGATCCACGTCGCTCTTCTCTTCAGTGGACATACTGTTGTACAGATCCAGCATGAAGAGGGGTGCTGAATTATATTTGCCGCTGTTCAGATGCGGTCTGGGTCTGTGGTTTAGTCCCAGTATGGACAGAATCTCTTTCTGCATCTCTCTTTTCTCCTGAGTCCGTAATCTCCGATGCATGAAGTTGGGCTGAAGCTCAGATCCGTCCAGTACAGAACTACTACCTGCCAAGTAAAAGCCCCACAAGAAGCCCAGCAGAGCAACAAAGACGCTTGTCATCTTTACATCCAGTCTGTGATGATGATGAGGGTGTATTCACTTCTAAATATAAAATCACTTGGAAGCCAATGTTTTCCCCTCTTCTCTTCTGCTTCACGCCATAGGATCTTACATCTAGGTTCTTCAGTGGTTCAGCAAAGAACCCTTTTCTTATTAAGGACCATTTTGCCTGAATGTTTCCCTGAAAGGTTCATGATTACATTATGGGGTCTTCAGATCTGTGCTGGTTTCTGGGTTCTTTAAAGCACTACAGAATAAAAAGTTATTGAATAGTTTATTTCTTTGGCATCAGACTGTAGAACTCCTTTGAAAACTGTCTCTGTAAACCGTATTATCCTGTGCAAAACAAATGCAGTTGTCGTCCACGTTGTTTTTCAATTCGCAAAATCTCCATCAATTCTTCACCGTGATGCTTCGCTCCGGACAGAAGACAGCTGGAAACGTCTGTGCGTCCCATCAAATGTTAAGTTACCGTTAAGTTTGGTGTTCAATTCACAACGATGAATAAAGAAAAAGTTATCCGTCACTTATCCATGGAATGATTTCCTTAAAAGCTATACATATTCTCCGTTCAGTTCTTTAATTTGACCTCAGACTGATCCCTACAGAGTGTGTTTGTAGAGTGGACAGCGCGTCTGTCTCAGAGGCTTTTAAATAACGGGGCTGAAGCAGGTAGACGCGTCTCAAGCCCGCCCCAGCGCTCGCGTCCAGAGGTGGAGCTTTACAAGACAGTTTTAACATCCTGAAAGTCGTCTTTACGTACACGTCTACGTGTCTTCTTTGGAAAATGTAGATGACAATTTCAGCTCTCATGATGTCAGGTGTCTACAGATTGCGTACGAGCGACGCGACGCGGCCGTTTATTAAACTTTTAAAAGCGCGTCGATGACAATGTCATGTAGGCAACTTCATTCATTATAAGAGCGGCTGCGTTTCATATTTGTGTTTTAAAACAAAAGCAGTCGAAAAAGAGTTAAAATGATACTTCGTTTAACAGCGTTTTAAAATCGGCTAGATAGGACGCAACTACCAAACACGTCAGGACGCATCACACATGTGTACAGCAGAACGCGTACTATGTGTAGGATACTGAACTGTCCATAATGTATATTCATTGGTTAGAAGGCAGACCGTTTGATTCATTTTAGTCTAACAGAAGCGTTAGTTGTGTTGCTTTAAGTTTAGACGCCTACACCATGGCAAATTCGCTCGTGAAAGAATACCATAAATTAAACAAGAATTGTAGGTAATTATCCAAGTGATTATAGTTACTTTTTTCCATAGTCACCACAAAATCATAAATGAACTTACGCTATGTAATCGAGCCATTTTATGGCCGAAGCGTGACCCCTAACGACACAGAAAATAACCGCAAGAGACTGAAGAAAACAAGCAAGCAGGACCAGTACAGTCTAAAGGTGTTACCTACAGTCTAAGTTTTGTTTTGTTTTTTGTTTATTATTATTATTATTATTATTAGTGGCATTTAGAAATATTTTTACTATTTAAAATAGATGTTTTCTATTTGAATATATTTTAAAATGTAATTTATTCCTGTGATTTCAAAGCTGAATTTTTAGCATCATTACTGCAGTCACATGATCCTTCAGAAATCATTCTAATATTCTGATTTGCGGCTCAAAAACATTTATTATTATTATAATGTTGGAAAAAAGCTAAGTAGAATATTTTTAGGTTCCTTCGATAAATAGAAAGTTCAGAAGAACAGCATTTATCTAAAATAAAAATCTATTTTAACATTATAAATTTCTTTATCATTACTTTTTGATCAATTTAAAGCATCTAAATAAAATTATCCATTTCTATAATTTTTTCTTTAAAAAACTGTACTCAACTTTTAAATATTGAGGATGATGATTATAATAATAATAAATGTTTCTTAAATGGCAAAGAAGCATATGACAATGATTTATAAAGGATCATGTGACACTAAAGTCTGGAGTAATGATGCTGAAAATTTAGCTTCAATCAGAGGAATAAATTACATTTATTTTTTAAAATATATTTAAAAAGAAAGCACACTGTAAAAAAAATGCAAATGCATATATATATATATATATATATATATATATTTTTTTCAGTTTATGAAACAGTCTCAAATACTAAAAAATGCTTTTCTTGAAATGACATAAAAACCCTTGTCAGACCAATGAAATTGCCCCAAATGTTGTCCCAACTAGTCAAACACAGTTGTCTGAACAAAGAATTTCATATTGTTGAAATGTAAATGTATATATCTGTTTGCTGGATATCTTAGTCTTGTAAGATGTTTTACAAACAAAGACAATATTGTCTACATACAGTATTAGTTATCCATGAAAGGAGAAGTCCACTTCCAGAACAAGAATTTACAAATTATTTACTCACCCCCTTGTCATTCAAGATGTTCATGTCTTTCTGTCCTCAGTCAAAAATAAATTGTGGTTTTTGAGGAAAGCATTTCAGGATTTTTCTTCATATAATGAACTTCAATTGTGCCACCGATTTTGAACTTCCAAAATGTAGTTTAAATGCAGCTTCAAAGGGCTCTAAATGGGCTCAGCTTATGTTTGACTTACTTGCACTTTCTTAGCCTTTGCGCGTTCGCTTTGTAAACACTGGGTCTGTGGTTCCGCCTACGTTCGGCGCGACCTTTCGACATGATTCAGTAGTACGTAGCGTCGTGAACGCGCATGCCAGAACCTGTGCTACACAAGCTTTTGTGCTTAAAAAGTATGCACATTTTTATTTTCCGAAAAAAATGACAGATCGTTTCACTAGATAAGACTCTTCTTTCTCGGCTGGGATCATTTAGAGCCCTTTAAAGCTGCATTTAAACTACATTTTGGAAGTTCAAATTCAGGGGCACAATTGAAGTCCATTATATAAAAAAAATCCTGAAATGCTTTTCTCAAAAACCATAATTTCTTTACGACTGAAGACAGAAAGACATGAACATCTTGGATGACAAGGGGGTGAGTAAATTATTTGTGAACTGTTGTTCTGGAAGTGGACTTCTCTTTTAAGGTTTCTATAACAATGCACTGTTTGTCATTTGTAAATAAACAAAAAATTGATACATAAAAAAATGAATTACCTCAACAACAGTAATTGTTGTTCCAGTTGCTGTGACAAAACTTTTTCTATTAGCAATAAGACAATCAGCACTGCATGAACAAACACATTTGTGTTGGCTAAGCAAAGTATCTTCACTGAGAAAAACTAAAAAACTATTGTTGAGAGAACTCAAAAGTCTTACTGCATCAAGTTTTCTTAACCATTTATTTTTTACAGTGCAGTTATTTTTTAAATAGTGAGAATATTTCACAATATTACTGCTTTTGCTGTATTTTGGATCAAATAAATTCAGGCTTGGTGAGCAGAAGAGAATTCTTTAAAAAACATGAAAAAATGTACTGTTCAAAACCTTATGAGTGGTAACATTCCTTGAATGTAATTTCATGGTACATATAATCAATCAGAAGGCCTAACAAACACATACCAAGGTATTTAATATATGATTTCTATAACTCTATCATGATACCACATGTATACATTTTTGTAAATGTAAATATATTTTTCTAAAAAATTTGGATGTTTGACAAGTTACTGAACCTGTACTGAACCTTAGTGTATTGTTTTATCTTGTGTAAAATCTTGATCACCTGTTTTTCTCAGGTATTTTTAAAGGAGTTCTCTGATGTTTGAGATTACAGACATCAGACAGATAGACACCAAACTGATGTTTGCGGTCAGGGTCAGGTGCAACGCTTTAAAGATGAGACACTCACTGAACTTACTATAAAAAGAGAGAGAACTTAGATGTTTATGTTATGGAGACTGATTTCAGAAAACACACACACAAATTCACACACTATGTTGTGTCTGGTGAGATTCAGATTGATAAGATGGCTGCGTGTTGTTATCACTAAGTGGCTAATCTTATCTAGCGGGGCAGAAAAGCATGCATCAAAGTGACGCAAGCCAATGCCAGCCACCCCCTTCCCTTCCCTTCATCAGTCCAATCACTGATAGCCCATCACTCAAACACACACACACACACACACACACACACACACACAAGCACAGACACACACTGTTTTCCATATTTTATGGGGACACAGTCATAATGATTTTTATACTGTACACACTGTATTTTCTATCCCCTACTCTACCCCTCACACAAAACTTTCTGCAATTTTAGATTTTCAAAAAAAAAAAACGTCATTCTGTATGATTTATAAGCTGTTTTCCTCATGGGAATCAAAAATGTCCAGGATCAAACAATATCATATTACCATCCTTGTGGGGACATTTGAAATTAATTAATTAATTAATTAATTAATTAATTAATTAATTAAGTTTAATAAACATTTTTACTCTTCTTACAAAATAAACACATTTTCACAATTATTTTAATTATTCTAAACTGTTAAAAAAAAAAAAGTCAAATTAAAATATTTTTTTTACCCCGCTGCCTTAAAATTTTAAGTTAACTTAAAAAAAGTTTAGTCAGCTTGAAATGTTAAGTTGTACTAAGTGTCAACTTAAATATTTGAGTTGATTCAACGTAGAGCAGCTGGGTAACAAACCCAGCTTTTAAGTTTAAAATCTTAATTTCCAAATTTGTAGTTTAGTCAACTCAAATATCTAAGTTGTCACTTAGTACAACTTAACATTTCAAGTTGACTAAACTTATGTGAGTTGACTGAACTTAAAACTTTAAGGCAGCAGGGTAACAATTATTTTAAGTTGACAAAAAAAACAGTATTTTTTAACAGTATAAAGGCCCAGTTACAAAGATTTTTTGTTCGTTTTTTTTGCCAAATTATTTTTGTGATAACTAACATAATGCCACAAATGTTGTAACTTTTAACATTTGGAATTAACCTGTATCATTCTTTTAAATGAGGGGTGTCTAATCCTGCTTCTGGAGGACCACTGTCCTGTGGAGTTCAGCTCTAACCCCAATTAAACACACCTGAACCAGCGAATCAAGGCCCTACTAGGAATACTATAAAGTTCTAGATAGGTGTGTTGAGGCAAGTTGGAGCTAAATTTTGCAAGACCATGGCCCTCCAGGACCGAGTTTGGACACCCCTGCTTTACATCTTGGATCACTATGAACTCCCCTTTTGTGGAAAAGCACTTTGGATATTTTTTTTTAAAGAATCTTTACAGAGAGAGAGAGAAAAAGACCATAGAGGTTTGAAGCATAGGCTGTAAACGTTTGAAGAAACATGAAGGTAAATAATACAATTAAAAATAACAGAATTTTCATTCTTGAGTCAACTAGTCCTTAAAGACAGAAAGAATCTCAGGCAGTGAAAGGAAACAGACAGTAGCAAGATAAGTGGGTTAAGCAAGATAAAAGCTGAGCATTCCTCTGCAAATGTATTTCAATTGATAGCTGAAAGTGTTAAACACACACTTGCACACAGCCATAAGACAAAGTGTGTGTACAGCACACCATTTCACCAATCATGACATTCCACTGCACCATCTGCAACAACAAGATGCTAAAGCAGTTGTTTGTTTTCAAGGTAACTTTAAAATAAATGGCTGTAACAGGTTGACTTGAAATGATTGAAAAGTGGCACATTCATTTCAGGGGCTCTGATCACAGAAAGGATGAGAGGAAAGTGCAGCATTAAGGAATGCAAAGTGCAGCATTCATGTTTGAACTGATCCATTCTTCAAGGGTCAGTTGCTAATCAGCTGTCAGAAGCATGATGAATGACCTGTGCGTGATTCTGTGTGGGGTCAGTTAACAGACTAACTTTCCTGTCATCACACTGTCTAGACAAAGCCTCACTTTAAAGACACACATGCACTTGTATATAGTCACACATATGAATTCTTTTTTATATATACCATGGAAAGATATGAAGACAATGCATGTTTGCAATGTTTTCTTGACCCATCTATTCCCACAAATATAAAGCTTTTAACAAAGAACAAACTTTTAAGAGTTGATAATCAAGTTTGAGAACTGTATAGATAATTTTCATTATGCCCTTGATCAAGACACTGAACTCAAGGTTACTTCAGTAGGACAGGTGAAGTAAATAACAATGATTTTATTGATACAATGGCACCTGTCAAGGGAAGCGATATATTAGGCCACCACTGAACAGTCAGTCCCTGAATATAATGAGTTGAAAGCAGAAAAAATGGGTAAGCAAAATGATCAGAGTGACTTTGACAAGGGTCAAATAATGATAGCTAGACGGTCAAGGGTGTGTTTCCCAAAAGCACCGTTAGCCAACTATGGTCGCAAGTTCCGTCGTTACCAACATAGTTTAACGATTCAGTGTTTCCCAAAACTATAGTTCAAATGAACATTCGCAAACAGCGTCACTAAATTTATGTGGTTGGAACTACAGCTCTCGACCTGTGTTTAGAAGCATAGTTTTTTGTTAGTAAGACATTTGGGCTTAAATTAATTCTGCTCTTGGGCACAATAAGCAAGCTAACATGCAATACAATCTATATCTTTCACTTGATCTAAGTATAAATGCATTTTAATCTATGTAATTTTTGCATGTCCTCTATAAGCACCATTTTTGTAGAGCTTGCATGTGCATAAATACCTAAGGGAGCACCAGAGTATGACGTAGGAGGGAACCCGTGATGAATAAAACAGCATCTCAGGGATCTGTAATCAGTTAAATAGCAGAAGTTATTACTCTACCACATTGGCCCTATATTGTTGAACTAATGATGGAGATGCGACCGTGTTCGGGAAACAGTTGTGAGTAGCTAGTTCGTTTCTAGCACAATGCGTCATACTATGGTGTTTAATCAGCAAGTTACGTCATTGTACGGAAACCCACCCCAGATCAGCTAGTCAGAACATCTTCAAAATGGCAAATCTTTTAGGGTGTTCCTGGTATGCAGTGGTTACTTGTACCTATCAAAAATGGTGCAAGGAAGGTGCCCAGGTTCATAGGCACCCAAGACTCTTTGATACACCGATTGGTCTGATCACACAGAAGAGGTAATACAGCTCAACCTTCTGGAAATCTTGATGCTGTCCATGATAGAAAGGTCAAATAGAAAGGTCAACATTCAGTGCACTGCAGTTTGACTAGTCTGAGTGCCCACAATGACACCACAGACCAGTCTGAGTGCCCATAATTAGCCATGCCTAGGTGGTTTTAATGTTGTGGCTAATTAGTGTAAGTGTACATAACAGCATCCAGAAAATAACCACTTATGTGTCACGTATCGTGCGAGGAAGGGGCGAACGAAGGACCCTGGAGGCTGGTGCAGGGCAGACACAGGGCAGAGAGAAGGATGGCCTCCAGGGTGGATCAGGGAGCTCAGGGAGCCATGGCGGAGCACACAGTCCAGGGGGCCATGGCGGATCAGGGAGCTCAGGGAGCCATGGCAGAGCAGACAGTCCGGGAAGCCATGGTGGAGTAGGCAATTCAGGCAGCCATGGCGGAGCAGGCGGTTCAGGCATATGGCAACTGGAGGGTACTCTGGAGGGCGCTCGGAAAGGAGCGGGCTCTGGAGGGCGCTCAGGAGGAGTGGGCTCTGGACGGCACTCAGGAGGAGCGGGCTCTGGAGGGCGCTCAGGAGGAGTGGGCTCTGGACGGCACTCAGGAGGAGCGGGCTCTGGATGGCGCTCTGGAGGGCTGGACGGGACCAGCGGAGATGTAGGAGGGCTGGACGGGACCAGCGGAGACGAAGGAGAAGGAGAGAGGATAGGGGCATCAAACCCCATGGGGAGTGCCAGGTCCATAATGTCCTTAATATTAACCTCAATGTTAATGTGGCTTGCCACATGAGAGGCCGGCGGGCTTGAGCATGGATCGGCGGCCAGCAAGTTTGAGTGCTGAGTGGCAGCCGGCGGGTTTGAGCACTGGACGGCGGTCCTTAGCGAGCCGGCGGTTCTGACTCTGGAACAGCCGGTGGGCTGGTTCTGGATTGGGGCCGGACACTCTCCAGACACCGGAGGATCCCTTCCCTCCAGCTCAGTCCTGTGGTGTCTGGGAGGTCCACAGGGCGGTTGTAATTCGTCCCACTCCAGAACAGAGAGTTGAGCGTGGCGTCGTCCAGCGCCGACATAGTGGCCAGCCTGCAGATCTCTTAGGGCTAGGGCAAAGAAGCGAGCTGCAACCTTCATAATTAAACTGGTCTGGTCATCTGTCACGTATCGTGCGAGGAAGGGGTGAATGAAGACGAAAGTGAAAGATAAAGTCTTTATTATGTTCCACAGGCAATTCCAAAACAGGTAAATCCACAGGAGGGTAGATACACGCATTCATTGACGAGACCGGACACCAAACACTGAACAGAATGCAACTTATAAAGACAGATGATAATGATGAACTTAATTAGGGCACAGGTGAAACAAGGTAAACCAATGATGATTAAACGAGGACAGGAAACAGGAACAACCAAATTTGGGCACAAGAGGGAGAAACCAACATAAACAGTCCACAGGGGTATGACATTATGTCTCTAGTAAAAAAGTAATAGATTTAATATGCATTTATTTTATACTAAATATAGTTTAAAGGGGTCATCGGATGCCCATTTTCCACAAGTTGATATGACTCTTTAGGGTCTTAATGAGAAGTCTGTAACATACTTTGGTTAAAATTTCTCAGTGGTAGTCTAAAAAAACACCCTTTTTACCTTGTCAAAATCAGCCCTTTTTAGAGCGAGCCATTCTGTTGTATTTGCCTTTAAAGCTCTGCTCACCCTGTCCCTCTCTACTTTTGGGTGACAAGACGTAAAGTTTACTTTAGCGGCATTTAGCCTTTATTATTAAGAAAGGTGATTCTGCTGTAGGTGAAGCTGGATCACAAATGATTTCTCACGAACATAGACGCAATTATGCAGATCGCCGGGCCCATTTCCTTCTAAAACGAAAGTAACGTTAACCCTCTGCATCTTCAGCGGCTCAGATGTTGGGAGTAAATGATGACTGCTTCGTTCATTATTACATCCGACACCTTAATCGCTCAGTCGGAGACTTTCTTGTCTTCCCCTGCACCAGAGTCAACACAATGGCCGTCAGACTGTTACAGGTCAGTCAGGGCGGGTCTAAGGTAAGACAGCCATGTCAATCAACTATTGGTCGGTGTGACATCATACCGCCAAGAAGTTCAGAAAGGCTCGATTTGAAAAGGGGGATTTTACTTAAAAAAAAAAAATAATTTTTAATTTTTAATTTTTATCATTACAGGGTGGTTGTGTACACACTTTTGTGTTCAAACAACATGTACAAGTGAGTTTTGCATCCAATGACCACTTTAAGTCTTTTAACATATTTATTGACATATCGTTTGAGACTTACTGATATATATATATATTTTTTAAAAGCTGTAATTAAACTTAATTTGGAGTACTACTTGTGCACAATGCACATTTCTAAATATTAAGCCTAAAATATGTTTTAATGTCACTATTTATGAGGATTGTATGATCTTTAAATAATATCGTCTTGAAATGCAAAATATTTAAAGTGTACCTTAAGTATACTTGCAATAGTTCCACTTTAGCACAATCAAATATACTTAAGTATATCTTTAGTTGGACTTCAGCACTACTTCCAGACAAATTGCATTAAGCACAAAATTAGCAGACTTTAAATATACCACTTTAGTATACTAAAAGTACAACTGCAGGGTATTTTTATTAAGTACATAATATGTAAATGTATTTGTAGTATACATAACATGAAATAAATGTATTTTAAATACATTTTAGTATATTTATTTTTCAAACACAAACACTTGATTTGTTTTAGTGATTTGAGCAAAGCCTTAACCCTAGGTAAACTGCTCAGTTTGTGCTCCAGAAGTGAATGATACATCAGACTGTGAAGCTTGTTGGTGAGCTGTTGCCTGTCTAAACAAACAAACAAAAGCATGATGTTGACTTGGTGGAATATGATATTAAGTAAGAACTCAAGTTTGATTCAGATTTTCTTTAGTATGATCTTTAATATATTTGATTAGCAATATAAAAAAAAAAAAAACTTACAATGAGAACTTGATCAGAGGCAAATGCAGACCTCTTCATGATTTACAAGCTTTAAACAATTAGATGCATATTTAACAAATGTTTAATTGTCACGGCATGCTGGTTTAAGTGTTATCTTTACCCAGATGTGGACTGGATCAAGAAACAGTCCATAGACTCTAACCTATGATACACTGCAAAATTAACCGTAATATCAGCATTATTTAGTTACACTCTGTCTCACGTCCATTCATCTGGCCGTTTACAGTTTACTCTTAGAGAACGTCCCACCTCTTCCAGCGCCTAAGCTGAATTTTGTTGCTCCAGTGACTGCTTCAGATGCAATGACTGGCAAACCATGGTCAAACTCATACTGCATGGCCTGGGTGAAGGAGGAAGAGTCAAAGGCAGCATGGTAGGCGGAGTTACGGTCGGCACGGAGACAGAGCTGTGGAAATGCGCTGACCTGTTCGGCAAGTTCAAGAGCCACTTGAAGTGCTAAAACAAACGAACAGATTAACAGTTAGATGTGAAGATGCCAAAATGCGGCCATTCCTAATCAAGCACAGGCGCATCTCAATAAATTAGAATGTCGTGGAAAAGTTCATTTATTTCAGTAATTCAACTCAAATTGTGAAACTCGTGTATTAAATAAATTCAATGCACACAGACTGAAGTAGTTTAAGTCTTTGGTTCTTTAAATTGTGATAATTTTGGCTCACATTTTACAAAAACCCATCAATTCACTATCTCAACAAATTAGAATACTTCATAAGACCAAATTTTCAGTGTGGGCAGGTGCCAAATCCTACTGGAAAATGAAATCAGCATCCTTAAAAAGCTGGTCAGCAGAAGGGAGCATGAAGTGCTCTAAAATTTCTTGGTAAACGGGTACAGTGACTTTGGTTTTCAAAAAACACAGTGGACCAACACCAACAGATGACATTGCACCCCAAATCATCACAGACTGTGGAAACTGAACACTGGATTTCAAGCAACTTGGGCTATGAGCTTCTCCACCCTTCCTCCAGACTCTAGGACCTTGGTTTCCAAATGAAATACAAAACTTGCTCTCATCTGAAAAGAGAACTTTGGACCATTGGGCAACAGTCCATTTCTTCTTCTCCTTAGCCCAGATAAGACGCCTCTGACGTTGTCTGTGGATCAGGAGTGGCTTAACAAGAGGAATACGACAACTGTAGCCAAATTCCTTGACTCGTCTGCGCGTGGTGGCTCTTGATGCCTTGACCCTAGCCTCAGTCCATTCCTTGTGAAGTTCACCCAAATTCTTGAATTGATTTTGCTTGACAAGCCTCTCAAGGCTGCGGTTCTCTCTGTTGGTTGTGCATCTTTTTCTTCCACGCTTTTTCCTTCCACTCAACTTTCTTTTAACATGCTTGGATACAGCACTTTGTGAACAGCCAGCTTCTTTGGCAATGAATGTTTGTGGCTTACCCTCCTTGTGAAGGGTGTCAATGATTGTCTTCTGGACAACTGTCAGATCAGCAGTCTTCCCCATGATTATGTAGCCTAGTGAACCAAACTGAGAGACCATTTTGAAGGTTCAGGAAACCTTTGCAGGTGCTTTGAGTTGATTAGCTGATTGGCATGTCACTATATTCTAATTTGTTTAGATGAATTGGTGAATTGGTGGGTTTTTGTTAAATGTGAGCCAAAATCATCACAATTAAAAGAACAAAAGACTTAAACTACTTCAGTCTGTGTGCACTGAATTTATTTAATACACAAGTCTCACAATTTGAGTTGAATTACTTAAATAAATGAACTTTTCCACGACATTCTAATTTATTGAGATGCACCTGTATAACAGAAATCTGACAGAAGAGAGCAAAGCTTCTAAACTTTTTTTCTTTTTCAGCTGACCATAAAGTGTGACCTCAAGTGACCTCCATATCATCACTCATTTCCTTCTGATATGAACTCATTTTGTCCTTCCGTGTAGCACATGAAAGGTTTGGCCTCTGTCCAGATCTCCTATAGAAACTCGAGTGACTTCACTTTGAAACTTAAGTGCTTACTTTAACAGTATCTCTAAACAGCTTTGAGCTCATCTCATTTAACCTCGCTGTGACTGTGTCAACTGCTGCCACATTACATTAGTTTAATCTACTGACATCCTCAAGAGAATTCTGCTGTAGATGAAGAAAGATGCAAATACACTGGTCAGATAGATGGACGATATACTCCAGAATGCTCACACAGCTCTTCTGCACAAAATCACTCTAAAAACATTAATCCATACAACTATAATCCATATTCTAATGATAAAATTATGTATTTAAAAGATCAAATAAAAAAAAAATCTAAAGTTCTCAAATTTCATTTGCGCTTTCACATATTCAGACTTTCCACATTATGATTAGTCATGTGACAAGCCAGAATACCATGAAGCACATTTTTCTAAGTAACTTTTAATGATATTACTTCAACATAGGTAAAATGTATTCCAAGTGGTTACTGTTTTCAAATGCCTTTTCATACTACAGCAAGTTTCAAGGCATACTGTATGTGTACCTTGGCCATCAGGCACCACTCTGTTTGCCAGTCCAAATGTTAAAGCCTCTTGCGCCTTCACCGGTCGGCCTGTAAGGATGAGATCTAGAGCTCGCGAGAGACCAATCAGCTGTGGCAATCTCACCGTACCCCCATCAATCAATGGCACACCTGTGTGAGACAGACAGGAAAAGGCTTATAAACACAGAGGAGCTGAGGATTAACTGGTAGGAGGTGAATTGTAAACACACTCATATATACACATATTCATATATTTTTGCAAAACACATACATTTGAAACTAAAAGCTAACTTTTTTTCAAATACATGCTGTTTTTTGAATTGTCCATTTTTAAATAGAAAGCAGTACTTTTAAATTGTATTACAGTCATTACTTACAGTGCTGCTTGAAAGTTTGTGAACCCTTTAGAATTTTCTAAATTTTTGCATAAATATAACACAAAACATCATCAGATTTTCACACAAGTCCTGAAAGTTGACAAAGAGAACCCAATCAAACAAAAGAGACCAAAAATATACTTTGGCATTTATTTACTGAGAAACATGATCCAGTGTTAAATATTTGCGAGTTGCAAAAGTATGTGAATCTTTGCTTTCAGTATCTGGTGTGACCCCTTTTTGAAGCAATAACCACAGGTAGTGTATTTTGTAACCGCTGATCAGTCCTGCACAACAGCTCGTAGGAATTTTAGCCCATTTTTCAGTACAGAAACACTTAAACCCTGTGATATTGGTGGGTTTCCTCCTATGAACTGCTTGCTTCAGGTCCTTCCACAACATTTCTGTTGGATTAAGGTCTGGACTTTGACTCAGGCATTCTAAATCATTAACCTTGTTCTTCTTTAACCATTTTTTGGTATAATGACTTGTGTGCTTGTGGTTGTTGTCTTGCTGCATGACCCACTTTCTTCTAAGATTCAGTTCTCGGACAGATGTCCTGACATTTTCCTTTAGAATTTGCTGGTAAATTTCAGAATTCACTGTTCTATCAATGATGGCAAGCCATTCTGGCCAAGATGCAGCAAAGCAGGCCCAAATCATGATACTACCACTAACACATTTCAAAGATGCAATAAGGTTCTTATGCTGGTGTGTTTTTCTTTTTCCAAACATAACACTTCTCATTTAAACCAAAAGTTTTATTTTGGTCTCATCCATCCACAAAACATTTCTCCAATAGCCCTCTGACTTATCCACATGGTCTTAGCAAACTGCAGACCAACAGCAGTTTTTGCTTTTTTGGTTAAAGGTTTTTTTTTTTTTTTTTTTTTGGAGAGTTTTTGCTTTCTTCTTGCAACTCTGCCATTCATACCATTGAATCAGAATCGGTTGTTTAGTGTTCTCCTGATGATGGACTCATGAACACTGATATTAACCAATGTGAGAAAGGCTTTTATGTGTTTAAAAGTTACCATGAGGTCCTTTGCAACCTTGCAGACTATTACAAGTCTTGGTTTGGAGTGGTCTTTGTTGGTCGACCACTCTTAGGGAGGGTAATAGTGGTCTTGAATTTCCTCCATTTGCACACAATCTGTCTGACTGTGGATTTGTGGAGTCCAAACCCTTTAGAGATGGTTTTGTAAACTTTTGTAGCCGGATGAGCAACAACAACTATTTTTCTGAGGTTCTCAGAGATCTACTTTATTCATGCCATGATTCACTTCCACAAACATTATCAGACTTTGATAGATTATTGTTCTTTAATTAAAACAGGGCATACACTGGCACCTGATAGTCATCCTATTGATTGATAACACATGTGAACAAATGGACTCTAATTTCACCTCAAAATTAACTACTAATCCTAGAGATTCACATATTTTTGCAACTCACAAAAATGTAACACTGGACCATTTTTTTCACTAAATAAATGACTATATATATCTCTTTGTCAACTTACAGGACTTCTAAATAACTTTTTGGTCATATTTATGCAGAAGTATAGAAAATTCTAAAGGGTTCACAAACTTTTAGGCAGCACTGTACATATAAAATAATATATCAACATAGGCGATTGTATAACACACACAACAAAAGGTTTTTGAATGCATATCTAATCATTAGCAATCCCTCCCGGTTTAGAGCTCTCGTTATCTCTGCCAATTCAAACTAGCATCATTAGAACCACATTCTATAAATGATATTTTCTCCTGAAGTCCTCCTGTAGCGGGTTATGGAAATAATGCAGCTCTATTCAAAGTGGCTTGAGAGGGTGAGAGATAATGAGTGGATACATCTGCTACCAATCATCTGTCCTCTCGGTCCAACACGCTACACATCTGGCAGCCTGAGCTTAGGTGGGAGGGAGTTTCTTTCAGTAAGCACATCCTTCCATATTTCCTCTGCTCTTTTAGCCCATCACTCAAGTCTGTCGTTCAGAAAGTCAGTCCTCCATCTCTATTACACATCTGCAAGCATGCAGCTGACACACACCAGACGTGATGAGATGCATCTGTTCAGAAGACGAACCTATGAAATCTTAAAAGCAGAGGCAGTGTCGAATCCATAATTGAAAGAAATCCAAATGAGGAATGAAGGTGCATTCATGCTAATGTTAATTAAATTGGCAAAGTTGACGAATCTAAGTTTGACCACTTGAAAGGATCCAAGAGATTGTTTGATGTACAACTTCAGAAAAAAATGGGGACTTAGGAATCAGTGAGGCCAAACCCTCAAATGAGTTTATAAAAATGATGATGTTCAAAAGTTTACATATACTTGATTTACTTAATTGGAAAATTGAGGTACTGACTGTATGATTTGAAATCCATCTTTTCACACTGAGGACAACTGAGGAACTCATATGCAACTATTACAGAAGGTTCAAACACTGATGCTCCAGAAGGAAAAACAATGCATCAAGAGTCAGGGGGTGAAAACTCTTTGAATTTGAAGATCAGGGTAAATTTTACTTATTTTGTCTTCTGGGAAACATTGTAAGTATCTTCTGTAGCTTCTGAAGGTCAGTACTAAATAAAATAAATATGATATTTAGGGAAAATAAGAAAAAATTATTCATTTTCATTCTGATCAAACATAATCATACAGTCATTGCCAGAAACAATTCAAATACAGAAAAATGCTGAAAAAACAAAGAATTTGTGGGACCTGAAGGATTTTTCTGAAGAACATTGGGCAGTTTACCTGTTCAGGACAAACAAGGGACTTCTGAACAACTATCACTAAACAAAAAACACAGCCGTGGATCATTCAGGTAACAACACAGTATTTAGAATCAGGCGTATGTAAACTTTTGAACAGGGTCATTTTTATAATTCCAATTATTATTTTCTCTTTTGGACTATATGTAAAAGTCTTTTATGTAAAATATCTTATTCAGGTCAGTACTAAATAAAAAAATAACATGCTGTATGATCCCTCTTATTTTGGTAAAATAATTAACATTTTGCAGATTCTGCAAGGTGTATGTAAACTTTTGACCTCAACTGTAAAGTACAAAGATGTACTTCTGAAGATACTGCCCCAGTGACGCATTTTAGCAAATTTGAAGTGACAGCATTCCCAGAAATTAAAATTTATCATTTCAAATGCATCAGAGGAAAGCGTTAGATACAGTTGTCTGTATATCTCTTTACATCAATCCATTCCTTTCATGTCCAGACCTTCACTGTTGCGCAAAATCCTCTTGCTCTCACACACAGGAGACATTGAAGTGGTACAATGGCTTTACAGAAATCACAGAATGACTCCATGTCACTAGTCCTGGGTGATTTCAGTTCACCTCAGGTGTTTGACTGAATGAATGGATCTGTCTGTGTAAGCCTGAGCCTGCAGTTGAACTTTAATGTCTTCCTGTACGTGTTCATGCTGGTGATACTGGTATCCACAGAACTTCAAAGTCCCAACAAAGCCCACGACGCAGGCTTGCACACACAATGGTGTTGAGGTAATGGCGTGTTACCACACTAGAGCTCAGGAAAAAACCTTTACACGCACACATGACTATACAATTACACATACGCAACAACAGCTAAATAAAAAGCTTTGGTCTACATGTCTGTGAAATCAGTACTAACATGACCATGATACAAAACCTTATTAATTATATTTGTAAATCCCTAAGGGTTAAACCTAAGATTTAGTTCATTTCCATTTAAGCTGTTTTAAATAAATGAATGCATTAAGGGAAGTCTTCCATCCGCAAGAGAACTCAAATCCGTCAATGTAATTGATGAAATCTGCATCCCTGAGTCCAAGTATTATAAGCCAAGGAAGGATCTGAAGGTTGAAAGAGAATGTCTGTAAAATCTGAGAAAGGTCGAGTCATTTCAGTTGTTGGCAGCCACTCCAGTGGCTGAGGTGGACGAATGGAAAGTGCATTCAGAACAACTGGCTTTGACCACCTGGGCTGTTGGATTAGATACAACGTGTGCAGTTAGGGCCTCTTAAAATGATAAACTCAGATTTCACAGATCTTCTGGTCTCTGATAAATGTACTGCATTTCATTTGAGCTGGGAACAAACTGTCCAAGTGAAACACAATATTCAATGAGAAAACAATGACTGGATCATGAAATGTGGGCGTTCCATAGCAGGATGGAATCAGACCTGAATGTGAAGTTCCCGTGAAGTTACTGTCCAGACACTTTCGGAACCTACTTTTTGACCTGGACACGGGGGCTGAAGGTCAGGTCAGGACATTTTAATATGTTCCAAAGGCAACACTTTTTGTCAAATTACCTGTAGCCTAAATATCTATAGGTAATGTCAGGCGAAAGTGAATGCGGTGAAAGTTCCTTAATTACCTTTAAATTATCGTACTTTTTAAATTATTATATATAATCTATAAAGTTTTTTTTTTCTTTGGTTTAACATAATGAATTATGCACAATAAAACCAGGAATGTACATAACAAATGTGCTAAAGACTACATAACTTTTTACTCAGTCAAACAATATTTCCCTTGGGGTTTAATGTGTGTAACTTGCACTAGCTGAATCACTTAAATGGCTTGTCCACATTCTTTTCAGGGCTGTTTCTTTCAGTTTGGTGGCTCAATGTAGTATCTGAAGACACAACAGGAAGTATTTGGCCACATCAGAGAGATTTAAGTCCGTTTTGGTAGCATATTTTCTTTTTCCAGGGTTACCTCCCCCATCCTCCTTCTCATTTCTTTCTCTTCGTCTCTCACCACGAGGGATTCCCCTAGGCTGTTCCCATCTTGGTCTCCCAAATACAGCCCTAAAATTCACTTGCCAAAACAAGATTAGGTAAAATAAAACCTACAAGCAGGATGTTAAAATAAACCCTTTCCACTGATGGTGGCCAAGACATCTATTATGTGAGATGAATGGTGTTTAAGGGCCTGCTGTGCACTGTGGGTAAGTACAGGAGAGAGTGAGGAAAATTCAGAGGAAATAAGTGGGTAGTGTCAGAGTGCTTAGCCTTGTTCTGGGAGAAAAAGTCTCCAAATAATAGTTCTCATTTAAACTCAATCATAGCGGAATGGCCACAGGAACCAATGTGCGGCAAAAACAACACATAAAATTTGTTGACAAAACATTTTGGTATATGGTTGAGGGCATGGTTACATGCTAGATGCTCCAATCAGAAGTGTAATGTGACTATAGATATCACCATGTAAGCTATTGGGTTTTGTCATGATTTCAGGAATAAATACAATTTCCTGGAAAAAAAATGTGTGGCATCTGCCTTTGCATTGCCAGTATGTTGCTAGAGGTTACTAAGCTGTACTGAGTATGTTTGAGCAGGTTGCTATGTGGTTGATTGAGTGTTGCGAGTGGTTGCCAGGGTTTTGCTATGTATCTATGCTACATAATCAAGATGTCCTGAGTGGTGCTCTGCGGTTGTTAGGGTGTTGTGGCTAGTTGCTTCATGGTTGCATAGCTGTTCTAAGTGCTTCTTTTTTTAAATAAGACTTTGTTCCACAATTTCTTCTCTTCTGTCTCAGTCTTCGACGTGTGTTCATGAGAGCAGCACGACATGTGTGTGCGTTGCTGCTGACAGAGGAGCAGCGTTCTGACATACAGTAGAACCTGGATGCACTGTGCTTTGTTTACAAGCAGAAGTAAACATGTCCGAAGAATTATAGATATAATAATTATGCATGTGTCTTGGAAAAACAGCAAGAAGACTGCATTAACATTTTAATAATTTAATAATAACTTTCTTTGTTTTCAGTTTAAGAGAAGTCGGTACTGACTGTCATTTAAATTGGTTTATTTGAAAGTAGACATTTCACTCTCTATAGATATATTTTCATGTCTGTAAGGCAAGTACACACAGAGTTTTGAAAATTTCACGCTCAAGATCATAGAGACCAAGATGGCAGAAAATGCATCCTGTTTGCTTTAATTATTTTACAAAAGCACAACGTTCCGTTGTTATTGTGAGTGTGCACAAATAAATGTAGAGTCTTCACTGATTCGAAAGATGTTTTACTTTTATCTGTATGACCAAAAATGACAAAGCATTTTAAGAGCAAGTGACCGCACCAGCACCTCCATCTGTCATGCAGTAAGCGTGCTACTGTTCAACTTCGACACACCGAGCAGACATTTCATTTCAATAGCACACATTTTTCTAGGTCAACACTACATTGAGCGACATGTAAAGTTGCGATCTGTCCGTGACTTTTTTTTTCTGCGACTAGTGAACTAGTTTGTTTCCTGCAAATGTTGAATGTTTAGTCAACAATTAGGGGGCGTCCCTAGTATTCCCGTGGCTTCATAACATTACGGTTGAACCACTGGTGCCATACAGACTATTTTAATAATGTCCTTACTACCTTGTCTGGGCCATAAAACGTCTCAGTTGCATTGCTGACTGTGCAGGTTCAGAAAGTTCTCGAATTTCATCAAGAATATCTTCATTTGTGTTCGAAGAGGTTTTATGGGTTAGGAACGACATGAGGGTGAGTAATTAATGACCAAATTTTTATTTTTGGGTGAACTACCCCTTTAATCAAGCTCAAATTTCATTAAATAATGTGAAGTGGAACAGTATCTTCCCGGTCTTGTTCAAAAATAGATGTAAAACGATGTAGGACTTGTAAGTGGTGTTTAATTTACTCTTATTCAAACTCTTACACTTGTTGAAACTATAGTTGATTAAAAGAAGTCAAATTGCCACCAACAGGCCTATTATATGAAGTGCAAGCAGTTCAAGTTCAAAATAATGTGAAGGACTTTTTTATATTTATGCATATACAGTATCTCACAAAAGTGAGTACACCCCTCACATTTCAGCAACGTTTTTAGTATATTTTCTTAAGGAACAATACTATAGAAAAGAAACTTGGATATATTTTAAAGTAGTCAATGTGCAGTATAGCAGTATATATTTACTGTCCCCTAAAAATAACTCAACATACAGCCATTATTGTCAAAATAGCTGGCAACAAAAGTGAGTACACTCTATATCATAACAGCACTATGTCATTTAACCATGCAAAGCCACATGTCCTAGTCATCATGTTGATGTTTTTGTCTGCTTGACAGGACCATACAAAGTTGTGTATCTTGTATTAGAGCAGTTAAAATTTGGTGCTTTGAGTACAATTCTCTCATACTGACCACTGGATGTTCAACAAGACACCTCATTGTTAAGAACTCTCTGAAGATTTGAGAATTAGAATTGTTGCTCTCCACAAAGATGGCTTAGGCTATAAGAGGTTCAGTAACAACCTGAAACTGAGTTACAGTACTGTGGCCAGGGTCATACAGAGGTTTTGCAAGATGGGTTCCATTCGGAATCGGCCTTGGAAGGGTTGGTTAATGAAGTTGAGTACTCGTTCTGTGCGTCAGGTGCAGAACCTGGCTTCAAAAAGCAGATACATGAGTGCTGCCATGGTTGCAGGTTAGAGGTTGCAGAAGTAGAAGGTCAACTTGTCAGTGCTCAGACCATACACTGCATGTATTGTCCCTTGAGAAGATATACTAAAATGATTGCGAGAAAGCATGCATTCCATTGAAAATAAATGGCAATTTAGTGTCATTTTATCCTGTTGGTTGTCATTGCTTGTTTGGTTATTGTATTTGTGGGTTTTGGCTTGTCATTACAAGTTCTACAAGGATGTAAATACGTTTTGCATGCCATTGCTATGGTGGTAGTTACCAGGTAATTGCTATGTGGTTACTAAACTGTTTTGAGTTGTTTAGAATGTTACCATGCAATTTCTAGGTTGTCGTAGGTGGTAACTTAATGGTCAAATTCAGTCCACCTCTTAATAATATATATTTTGCTCTCTATATGGCTCAGGTTCCTCCTCATAAGTAAGTATATGGGATTTTTACCCATTTTTTCGTCCATGTGGGAATTATAAATCTAATAAGAAAAGTTATAGCATACCTCAACTCACCAAAACACATGACTTGAGGTATCATTAGTTTTGCATGTAGTGCAGGTAAAGTTACACACCAAATTTTTAAGGGTTATAGGTTTGATCAAATTTTTTCATTGCACAAACAATTGTACTAATCATTACTGCAGAGTACTGGTAAATCCTTCAAGACAGCAGGCGTCACGTCTTCCTGGGTGGCGCAAGTACAGTAGAGGCAGACTGTCTGAGCAATGGGTTCGCAGGCACATGCGGGCAATGCCCGGATGCTTGGTTTAATGAAAGAGAGAGGGTCATGATGATGGTTCTATGTTTTAAACGAGCAGCTGGAAAAATCAGTTCCTGGCAGTAAATTATAGCACTGCTGGCATATTTATACACACTGTGGTCATATCTGTAGCATAGAGAAACTAGTACACGCAGAATGAAACGGCATCAAATTTCTCTTCTCTTTCTAGGTACTGTAAACCCTGTCCACAATAGTTCAGCTTCCCAGGATTTAGTCTACTATGTCTGGATTGAAATTGACATATTTTATTTTATTACTCATAATACACCCATTTAAAGCATTCTGCAAGTACCACTGTACAATTTGGTAATATCATGGTACATGAATATGGTAATCCAAGAATGTGCAGTCCATATAAGCTGTGAATTCTCTGCATGCCCAAGACATTTGAGAGAATGAGCTCAGGAACTGGCTAATAAAAATAACACTAATAGAAATTTCCTTGTCATTTGAGGTATAGAATAAAGCTTACATAATAAAATGTTTCATATGTATGTAAATTATTTATTTTCCAATTTCCAAATATGTGCCAGATACAGAGGGATTTGTGTGAGTGCATCCACAACAGCTTTGGCACCTACACTCAACTGCTATGATTCATCATTACTGCTCCAAGCTTTTATTGGTTTATTGCCATGTGGGCAATTTCATGCACAAGAAAAACCGTCCGCGAATTGCTCGCCCAACCAGAAAAAGGATGCCGTTGCTGCCAGATTATAATTACTGAATATCATGTTGTATTCGATGCAAAACTAACGCAACTAATTCAAATCAAAAAGTTGTAACTGTATATTCCTATGTTTTCTAAAGCTAAGCAAATGTTTAAAGTTCAATGAAAACATTTTTTTTGCATAGACAAAGTATGCTGAAGGTACATGTTATCTGGCAACATGCTTAAGCAAAATTTTTATTGTTCCATTTGTTTTTCCAATGCTTAAAAAACTTGCATGTGTGACACTGACATATGCACATGAGCAGTCATGGCCAAAAATATCGGCACCCTTGCAATTCGGTCAGAAAATTGTTCCAATTGCAGATGTTTTGGTATTCATCTGCTTATGTCTGCACTGCAACAACACAAAAAAAAAGTCAAACAATTTCACACAGAACTCAAAAAATGTGGAAAAACATGGAAAATCTCAAGGCTACAAGTCCATCTACAAAGATCTTAATGTTCCTGTGTACACTGTGCACAATATCATCAAGAGGTTAACACCCATGGCACTGCAACTAACCTCCCTGGACGGGAACGGAAGAGCAAAGTAAATGAAAAATTACAACGATGGATTGTTCGAATGGTGGAAAAGAACCCTGATTAACTTTCAAACAAATTCAAGCTGATGTGCAGACACAGGGTACAGCAGTGTCAGCTCGCACTATCCGTCGCCATCTAAATGAAAAGGGACGATATGGTAGGAGACCCAGGAGGACACCACTGCTGAAACAAAGGCATTAAAAAGCAAGACTGGAGTTTGCCAAAACTTATGTGACAAAACCACAATCCTTCTGGGAGAACGTACTGTGGACAGATGAGACAAAAGTAAAGCTTTTGGTAAAGGACATCATGGCACTGTTTACAGAAAGAGAAATGAGGCCTTTAAAGAAAAGAACACAGTCCATACAATCAAACATGGTGGAGGTTCAAAGATGTTTTGGGGTTGCCTTGCTGCTTCTGGCACTGGATGCCTTGACTGTGTGAATGGTATCATGAAATCTGATGATTACCAAAGAATTTTGGGGTGCAATGTAGTGGCCAGTGTCAGGAAGCTGCATCTCCACCAGAGGTCATGGGTCTTCCAGCAGGACAATGACCCGAAACACACTTCAAAAAGCACTCAGAAATGGTTACAAACAAAGCACTGGAGAGTTCTGAAATGGCCAACAGTGAGTCCAGATCTGAATCCCATAGAACGCCTGTGGAGAGATCTCAAAACACCAGTTGGGAGGAGGTATCCTTCAATCTGAATGACCTGGAGCAGTTTGCAAAAGGAGAGTGGTCCAAAATTCTAGTAGAGAGGTGTAAGAAACTCATTCATGGTTACAGGAAGCGATTGATTTCAGTTATTTTTTTCCAAAGGGGGTGCTACCAAATGTTAGAGAAGAAAAGTCAAATATGATACAATTTCACACAGAACTTAACTTGTTTCTGTGTTGATCCAATGCAAATAAAAACAAATAAATAAACATGTGAGTACCAAAACATTTGCAACTGCAACAATTTTCTGAGAAAAGGGTTGCATTTTCTGACAGAGTTGCAAGGGTGCCAATACTTTTGTCCATGACTGTGTGTGTGTGTAAGCATCTGTATGGTTCTTGGAAAAGCACTGCCATCTGGCTATTCCTGGCAACAGCTCTGAATTTTGACCCTGTCCTTGTTATGAGTAAATGGAGTCATACTTCTAAATCAACACTTGCCATGGTGGTGCTTCTTATTTGTTGTCTCTGATGTTGATGCGTTTCTTTAAAGGGGTCATTGGATGCTAAGTTTACTTTTACATGTTGTTCGAACATTAATGTGTGTTGGCAGTGTATATACACATCTACCCTATAATGATAAAAGACTATGCAGTGGTTTTTAATTAATCTGTAAAAATAATATCCCCTTTTTCAAATCAAGCCCTTTTTCAAATCGAGCCCTTTTTCAAATCAGTGTGGCGTCACACCGACAGAGGCCGCTCCCACGATAGTAGATTGACATGAGCGTCTTACCTCAGACCCACCCTAAATCAGCTGTAACAGTCCGACCTCCATTGTTTCGATGCCGGAGCAGGGATGTAAGCTAGACAAGAATATCTCCGATTGAGCTATTGAGGTGTTGTGGTGCTGGATGTAATAATAAACATAGTAGTTGTCATTTACTCCTGACATCTGAGCTGCTGAAGATGCAGTGGATTACATTTGTTTGTGAAGGGAATGCACCTCCCGATCTAAATAAATGCGTCTATGTTTGAGCAAATTACCTTTCCTAAACGTGCTAGTTAGCAAGTTTTGCGGCTAAATGTGCTAAATGTGGCTAAAGTAAACAGGTTCGTCACTCCACGGAGAGAAGAGAGGGGCAGGGCGAGCAGAGCTCATTTGCATTTAAAGGAACAATCCCACAGAATGGGATGATTTTTGCAGAGCTCATTTTGACAAAGTAAAAAGGGTGTTGTTTTACACTACCATTGAGAATTTTTAACCAAAGTATATTAAAGACTTTTTATTAAGACCATAAAGAATCATATCAACCTGTGGAAAATGGGCATCCGATGACCCCTTTAAGTGTCTCCTAAGTTGATGCACAGTACCATTCATTTTTAGGGTTTGGGGGTTATTGTCTACCAGTGCAGTAAACATTTAGTACCATGAAAAGCAAGGATATGCATTTTCATTCAACGCTGTTGTGTTGTTGCTGTATGTTACATTATGTGAGGTTTATGATTTTATAAAACATTTTGTTTTTGTCAAAAAAAATGTAATTATCATTACTGTACAGTTATTTAAATTGTAGTTTTTATGTTGATTTTACTGTTTTGGATGTTACCATAAGATATTGGGGTTGTTTTAAGCAAAATAACACCTGTAAGAACAATCAAAGAGAAAATGATACCTACCAAATCTGCGGCAGAAAACGCCCATGATGGAGCTCTCTTCAACCACCCTCAGATCAGCCAGCAGGGCCAGCTCCAGACCCCCAGCCACAGCGTAACCACTGACTGCTGCGATCAATGGTTTTGAGAGCCTCATACGAGATGGACCCTACAGCAAACAACACACATCAGTTTACTGCTGTTCTACCATGTGAACCAAGCTTTGGGTCTGCAAACATAGGTGTCAATTGTCTATTATGGAGAACATGTACACTGAAAATGACTTATCATTGTACGTCGCTGTTACTAGTGAGTGTATCATCCAGCTGTATCAAATGGTAGTTTACGTAAGCTTCACAGTTTGCTCTACTGTAGTTTCTGTTGTTTAAGTGGTACATGTTACTCATTTCACTCGTGAAGAAGAAGATCAATAACGACACAGCTCATTTACAATTAAAAAACCTTAAAGCTATAGTAGCAAAAAAAAAAAGCTTGTTTAAATCTAAAGGCCTGTTCACAGCAAGACAAGTGTTTGGTGTGAACAAAGAGTACAGAGACAAGAAAGCTGGTTCTGGATTTGTCTCTGTTATTCACTCTCTCTTAGCAAAATAGTCATAAGCACCACCAAATCATTTTATGTAACAGCAGTGGCTTTGGGCATGAGACCAAAAGCACAAATCTTTTTGGTTGGCCAGCTTTTTTCACAATGCAGTGGGGATAAAAAAGAACCATATGTTGCAATGACTGCAATGTTTGTTTCATAACGAACATTTTGGTAGACGTTTTAATTTTAAGTAATGGTTGTTAATGTGTCTCTTAAAGCATAGGGTCATAGAAACAGTGGATAATGGTCATGAAAACTATTTCTGGTTAAAGAAACAATTATTAGTGATACTAGTATAGCAAGCTTAAAGATAATGTTTTAAATGACTCCTCTAGTATTACTGTGTCTAAGAAGGACCACTCCGTACCATGGGACCAGGACCATGACAGACATCTTGTTCCATTATGAGAGAACCAGAGGTCTGGGCCAACTCCTTCAGATCAAAACCAGCACAGAAATTCCCTCCTGAAACAAATAACTTGATTATTTAACTGACAAGGGAAGCTTTGTAAAAAAAGAAGTCCATGTTAGCATACTGATTAATACAGTTGTAATATTACTTTAATAATTTAAAAGAATACACTTAAGTGCAAACTGAATGTACTGTTTACTGTTTTATATATAAATTTTCCTGAGGAAACATTGCCAGTTAAAACAGCCTTCAGTGCACTTCAGTTAATCACAGCTTGAACTAAGCAATAAAACAGCAATTATTTATAATTTAGCTGAAACGTGAACATGGACACAATTTTCATAATGGCTTCCTAATGGACTAGTAAAATCCAGACCAGTATGTAAGAATGTGTGTGCTCAATTGCATTTTAATGTCCTTTTAAATGTCTAAGATATAGTAGACCTGAACCTGTGTTCTGGTGAAATAAGGGAGTTCTTGTGTGGCCATCATTACCTCATTCACCTCTTCAAAGCTCAAGCAATTACTGTCATCACACATTCTTTATGTCCCTGTCCATGTAATGTTATCTACTGTGTTCAGTTCACCTGCAGACAGTCCTCTGGCTGGGCTCCAGATTTAGAGTGTGAGAGAAAGCAAAACCTCTCATTTGACTCGTGATAAAGGTGATTTAGGAAATTTGAGCAGAGTTGGTTGATCCAGGTTGAACAAATTATTTCTACTGAGGGTGTGCAATTTGATGGCCTAGGATAATTGTTTTCAACGTGGTAATATTGTCATCACCGGCTTTGACATAACACAGGACTCTTGAAGCCATGTGCTGCCCACTTAGTCAAAGATTTAACAGCTTTTAGTATGAAGGCACATTTTGAGAAAATGTTAGAAAGCTTTAGACCTAACCAAGTATATATTTAATGTCTGCAATGGGAATCTGGGGACAAAATAAATAAATAAAAAATCAGGGAAAAGAGCATGTACCATTACAATAAAATTCTTTGCTTTACCACTCATTCAGATGATGTATTTACTCTTTTCACTAACTATCAATGGGCTCCAAAGTTCATATCAATAATAGCGTGTAAGTGAACTTACCGACTCCATAAAGCACTGCCACATCAAGGCTGTTGTCCTGGTCAAAAGCTGACAGCTCCTCAGTCAGTCTCTGAGCAGTCTCTTGATTTACCGCATTGCGTGCTTCAGGACGGTTAATCCCAATAACCATCACCGTACCCCTCCTCTCAGAAATCACTGTCCCACCTGCACCTTCCACAATCACAGAAGGAAATGCATGAACATTGAATGAATCTGTTAGCAGGTGTATACAATAGATAGAATTTAAAACAATAAAATATGTCAAAATAAGTACAGTATCCGCAGCATATGTGACATACACTGACATACATTTTGGACACTTAAGACACGTCAGTGACATTAGATTAAATAATAAACTGAGTTAATTATTTCAGTTTAATTAGTATTTAATTATTAATCAATCTATGATTTTATCATTTTAAAAACGAAGAAAATTTATTTTGCAAAATATTTGCGAATTTATTTAATTATTTGTTTGTTTGAAAGAAGATTGCATTTATTTGATCAAAAATACAGTAATATCAGCAATATTCTGAAACATTTTTACAATGTTAAATAACTGTTTTTGTGTATTTTCATATATTTTAAAAAGTAATTTATTCCTGTGATGGAAAAAATGAATTTTCAGAAGCCATTACTCAACATCACATAAACCTTCAGAAATCATTCTAATATATTTATTTGTTGCTCAAGCAAGATTTATTATTGTAACATTTCTTGGTGAGCATAAGAGACTTCTTTCAAAAACATTTAAAAAAAATGTTACCACCAGTGTAACATTTTGTAACAAAATTCAACCCTTCTCTCAGAAAATTGTTGCAGTTGCAAATGTTTTGGTACTCACATGTTTATTTTATTTTTTTGTTTGTTTGCATTGTATTTTTTAGAAAAAAATAACTGAAATCAATCGCTTCCTGTAACCATGAATGAGTTTCTTACACCTCTCTACTGGAATTTTGGACCATTCTTCTTTTGCAAACCGCTCCAGGTCATTCAGATTTAAAAGATGCCTTCTCCCAACTGCTGTTTTGAGATCTCTCCACAGGCGTTCTATGGGATTCAGATCTGGACTCATTGCAGGTCATTTCAGAACTCTCCAGTGCTTTGTTTGTAATCATTTCTGAGTGCTTTTTGAAGTGTGTTTCGGGTCATTGTCCTGCTGGAAGACCCATGACCTCTGGTGGAGAAGCAGCTTTCTGACACTGGCCACTACATTGTGCCCCAAAATTCTTTGGTAATCATTAGATTTCATGATACCGTTCACAGAGTCAAGGCATCCAGTGCCAGAAGCAGCAAGGCAACCCCAAAACATCTTTGAACCTCCACCATGTTTGACTGTAGGAAATGTGTTCTTTTCTTTGAAGGCCTCATTTCTTTTTTCTGTAAACAATGTCATGATGTCCTTTACCAAATAGCTCTACTTTTGTCTCATCTGTCCACAGTACGTTCTCCCAGAAAGATTGTGGTTTTGTCACATAAGTTTTGGCAAATTCCAGTCTTGCTTTTTTATGCCTTTGTGTCAGCAGTGGTGTCCTCCTGAGTCTTCTACCATATCGTCTCTTTTCATTCAGATGGTGACGGATAGTGCGAGCTTACACTGTTGTACCCTGTTTCTGCAGATCAGCTTGAATTTGTTTGAAAGTTAATCAGGGTTCTTTATCCACCATTCAAACAATCCTTTGTTGTAATTTTTCATTAATTTTGCTCTTCCGTCCACGTCCAGGGAGGTTAGCTACAGTGCCACGGGCTGAAAACCTCTTGATGATATTGCAAGACACGAACATTAAGACCTCTGGAGATGGACTTGTAGCCTTAAGATTGTTCATGTTTTTCCACAATTTTTTCTTTCAAATCTACAGACAGCTCTTTACACTTCTTTCTTTTCTCCATGCTCAGTGTGACATACAACAGAAAGGTTGACTCAACTTTTCTCCATTTTAAGTGGCTGCAGGTGTGATTACTATATTGCCCACACCTGTTACTAGCCACAGGTGTGTCTAAATACAAACTGCAGGAGCATCACATGCTTAAACAGCAATTATTTCTTACAATTTTGACAAGGTACCAATAATTTTGTCCAGTCCATGTTTGAGTTCTGTGTGAAATTTTATCAAGTTTGACTTTTCTTACGTTTTTTTTTTTTTTGTGTTGTTACAGTGCAAACAAAAACAATAAGCATGTGAATACCAAAACATTTGCAATTGGAAGAGAAGTGTTGCATTTTCTGACAGAATTGCAAGGGTGCCGATATTTTTGGCCATGACTACATAGTGGATTTATGACATATTATTAAGGATCATTACTGTTTTTAAAGGAATCTCTTATGCTCATCAAGACATTTTATAATAACAAATGTTTCTTGTAATTACTAATAAAAGTAATAAATGTTAAACAGATAATAAATAAATCTGACAATGCCTCACAACTACAATAGTTCACACATTATTTTGACACCTTTTTATATTCCTGACAAGCTATAAACAGTGTTGGGGAGTAATTAGTTACATATAATGCCATTATAGAACTTAATTATAAAATAAATGTAACTGTAATCCGTTACAGTTACTGAAAAAAAAATTGTAATTAGATTACAGTTACTTAATGGAAATGTTAACGATTACAAAAGGGGTTAGTTACATCTGAATATTTTCACACACATACAGATTCAGTTGATTTCTTTCCTAGATTTGATTGACTGCTCTAAAATATGAGACACCAATGTTTCAGAAATTTAGGGCACAGAATATGAAACATACTTATTTGATAATTGTTTAATTTTTTAAGATTAAGTTTTTTCAATTCAATTCAATTCAATTCATATTGCTTTATTGGCATGACATACTTATACATATTGCCAAAGCATTGTACATAGCAACTACAAATCAAAACAAAAATACATACAACATACATCCATAAATAAACAAAATACATATAAAATATATCCATATATATATATTCATATAAACATTAATGGTTTTACTAATACAGATGTGTTCACTCTTTACTTCTTAGTTTGTGGCATTTATAAATATGATGTGCTACCAAAGAGGAAGTAGGTCCTTCACCAAGTAATATTATTAATTTGTCATTTTCATGGAGTGACTGAAACTCAGGAATGATCTGCTGTATTTGATTGTAGAGTGAGTCTCTTAAGGATGTGTATTTGTCACAGTGGAGGAGGAAGTGTTCCTCCGTCTCAACTGCTCCTGATCTACATTCATTACAGATTCGCTCTTCTTTAGGTAACCACGTCTTTTTATGTCGTCCTTTTTCTATGGCCAGCTGGTGGTCACTCAGTCTGTATTTTGTCAGTAAATGTCTGTGTGTTATATTCTTGACTGAGACCAGATAGTCAGCCAGGCCGTACTCTCTGTTGAGTTTCAGATAACATTGGAGACGACTTTGTTCTTTAGTTTGTTCTTTCCAATGTTGTATGTATGTCTCCTTCTCTTCATTCATAATTTCTTTGATTCTTCCATATTTTTCAAGTTTGTTGATATTAAGTGCTTTGTTAGTTAGATCTGACACCATTACACACAGATGACTTTTTTTAGTACTCATTTTTTGTGTTTGTTTGTTTGTAGAGCTTTATAGTGAAGAGAATCTTCAGAACTAGAGTTTAAGTGGATCCAGAACTTTAAAACTCTTTTTTTAATGATTAGATTTAGGGGGACACGGCCTAGCTCTGCTCTGCAGGCGTTATTAGGCGTATTTCTGTGGACATAAAGGATACTTCTGCAGAACTCTACATGCAGAGCTTCTAAAGGGTGTTTGTGCCAATCTTTATGGCTGTAGTTACTCGTTGGGCCCCAGATCTCGCTTCCATACAGGGCAATAGGCAGTATGACACTATCAAAAATCTTTGTCCAAATTCTAATAGGGATGTTTATTTTGAATAATTTTGTTCGTATGGCATGCAGTGCCCTGCGGGCTTTTACAAGTAATGTTTTAATTGCCAAATTGAAATTTCCAGTGGGAGTTAAAACTAGACCAAGATAGTTGTATTGTAAAGTGTGTTGAATTTTGGTGTTGTTTAAAGTATTTATTCTATTTAGTATTTTTCTCTCTCTCTCTCTCTCTCTCTCTCAAAGCAAAGCTACATGCTAATGTAATGATTTTAAATCTTTATTTAACCTCAGAACTATCTCCAAATAAAAAGAGGTGTCTGATTTTGTGGTGGCTGTGCCTATATTTAAATTATTATAATCTTAATTCAAGTGATGAAGGTTTTTGAAAGCATTACTGTAAACAGAGGTGACTTCTACTGTAAGGGTTACCTGCCTGGTTTAAATGTTTGAAATGACAGTTAATAAATAAATAAATAAATATATAAACAAATAATTAGAAATTTAGAAAGTAATCAAAAAGTAATCAAATGTAATTAGTCGCATTACTTTAATAAAGTAATTAAAATAGTTGCACTACCTATTACATTTTAAATAGGGTAACTTGTAACCTTTTGCAGATTACTTTAACCTTTACATTTTTAAAGTAAGTTTCTCAACTCTTGCTCCACAACTGCTCTGGCCACTTTGTTTTCCTAGCCTAAATATTTTATAGCAAATATCATCATATATTGTAAACCGTGAACCGAGTTTTAAAAATTGTACTATAACAGAGCAAGGTCGCAATGTTTCTGGTCAGCTAATGCTAATCTAAATAATCTTTCTAAACATATACACACACTGTATTCACTGACATTATGTGTAAAACTCGATTTTACTGAAAATAAACTACGATAAAACTCTAGTCACCCATTGTACTGTTTCTGAAGTCCAACTCAGAGTTCATAGAGCAGCAGCTGATTGGACAGAAGCAGTTAGTGAACTTAAGAGCCCCCTCCTACAGGGGGAGACTATAAACTTACTGCAGCAGTATCCCGGACAGGTCAAGTCAATTAAATGTATTTATTTACGCTTTTCAAATGTCCATGGTTTCAAAGCAGCTTTAAAGAAAAAGAACTGCAACCTAAAGATAATAATCTGGCAGTGACTAAGAGACCAGGTTTTGAAAACAACCTCAAGTGCAGTTTTTTTTTTTTTTTTTAAGTTTTACTGACCTCTACCGACAAACTCCTGAAATTATATTAACTTTTTACCTGAATCAGCGCTTGTTTTTTCTTCTTTTGAAATTGCGCTGTAAAATCTTTGTCCTTTCGTTGAGTTTAAACTCATGTGTTGAATTGCCCTCCTAAGGCCATTATTGATTGTCATCCTCCCTAAAGTTAAAGCCATAGTTTAGGGGAAATCTTTTAATGCGTCTTTAATCTGTTGTTTTGCTTAGTTTATAGTGGCAGATTGTGTCACACTTCACTGTTATACGTTACCATAAAATACAATAACAATCAGTAGATCGGAATACCAAAGTAAAAGTCACCCAAAAATGCTAATAAAATACAAACTCGTGTAAAGCAACACTTACACCATCTATTTCAGTGTCAAACCTTACCTAGAAATGAGACCAAATGTTCCCAAACGCTAAATGATATCCCTCGCATTGGATCCAAATATAATTCCGCTTCTTTCCTATATAACTAAACTATGCTAATTATAGAAATATATCTAGAAAAAATAATTGATAGTGCTGTCAAACGATTAATCGCATCCAAAATAAATGTGTGTACTGTGTATACTTATTATGTATATATAAATACACAAACATGCATGTGTATATTTAGGAAATTATATGAATATAAATATATGCAAGTAAATACAATATAATAGTTGTATGAAATCTAATATATATATATATATATATATATATATATATATATATATATATATATATATATATAATGGCTGAAACATTTCTTTTAACCAAATATGAAATCTACCCATCAAAAACGCTAGGTTTTTTCACACAAAATATAATTTCTTGTATTTTCCATGGGTTTTAAAGTGAAATATGAAAATATGAAATATGTTTCGTGATATTTACCCTTTAAACACAGAAAAATACAAATAAACGCAATTTTAATACAATATCCAAAATTAATTTAAATATTAAATAATTTAATGATAATAAAAAAACGATGCTGTCTACTGTGCAAATATGTCACTGAAACTAATAGTTTTCCTGTGTAATAAAGCTTAATTGATTTATATCGGTCTCACTTTTTTTTTTTTTTTTTGTTTTGTATTTTCTTCATTTACGTTTTGCAGCCACCAGGACTTTTATTACGAAATGAAAAACAAATCTTCCCATGACCCGGATGTTTAAACACGATCCATTCAGGCATGTTTCGAAGTAATTTCTTGCATTTGGCAGATAAAATGTAGATTTTTAAATTACGTTGGCTGGCAGTGAGATGTATATATTGACATAATGCGAAAGAGCTGGGTTAAGGAATGCCTGGTTGTTATTCCGCTCAGTTATACTGGATTTTTCATGGACTATCTGAAGATTATTGTACCGTACTGATGGTTTATCGTCCAGTTCAATAGTAGTTTGCTGTTTCACCACGGTAATTCTGAGCAACAGTCAGTCAAATGAAATCATCTTTTTTCAAACAAATATAACGGAAAGGAAGACTTTTGCAGGTTACTCTTTTTCTTCAACTGCTCATAATGTCTTTAGCTGGAGCGTTGTGGTTTGCTGTCCAGGATGATTTATTCTCAAACGGATTGTGTAACAACACTTCATCGCCCAGCATCAGCATCAGCAACACAACACAAAACAAACAATCCAGCATCAGTGAGCCCATCTCTGCCTCTGAGACACCCAGTGTCCTAGACGAACTGGATGATCGCTTTATTTCTCAGTCTTTACATCTCAATCGACAGTGTTTGCGGTTTATCGTCGATTTCATCCAGGCCCGTTTAAAGAAAGACGTGTTTGCGCCCAGACACAACCCGACCTCCGCAGAAGCCAACATTCTAGCCACGCTTGCCTACTACACACAGGGGTCTCTGCCCGGTAAAATCACAGACCGGTTGGCAATAGATCAGACAGCAGCGGTCGAGGCTGTGAAGACCATTACTAAACTCTTATCAGATGTCAGTCCTGATTTCATCACTTTCCCAAACAGTTATAACGACCGCATGGGTGCCGCACAAGCCTTTAAGAACCTGAGCGGCATCCCGCATGTGGTGGGAGTGCTGGGGTATTTGCACGTAAAGGTGAGCCCTCCGCATGGGGAGGAGCTCATGTACTTGAACACTCTGGGTTATCACTCAGTCATGATGCAAGTCATTTTCGACGTGGATGGGAATCTCCTGAGTCTGGAGAAGTGCTGTCCAGGAGGAACGCCTGAACACACTATTTGGGAAAACTCGGAAATTGGCAGACAGTTCAGCATATTTCAACACGGTCATACTTGGGTTATTGGTAAGAATTATTGAGAAGCGTGATAAAACTATCTGTACATTAGAATGTGAACTGTTTATTATTCATCTTTTTTTTTTTTTTCCTGAGGAAAAAAAATACTATCATTCAGTTTTACCATGATTTACAAAAGACACCCACTAAAATGTTGTTCAGTGTAACAGTAGTACATTTAACAAAATAATAATAATAATAATAATAATAAAATAAAAATCTGTGCAGTCATATTTAAAACCAGTATCAGTAGATTTCATTAAGAGACTATTTAATGATCACAATGCAGCCCCCAAAAACGTTTTTTTTTTTGTTTTTTTGTTTTTTTTTTAATTAAATCTTTACCCACTATCCAAAATCAAACCACTAGGTTTTTCCCATCAGCAAGACGTTTTAAATCATTTAAAATAGAATAAAATTTAGTATGATCACTTTTATATGTTTTTATAAGTATGGGTCAGAATAAGTATATTGTTTCATATTTACGGAAATGTATATGTTACACTGAATGACACTGGAACATTGTTGCACTCATGTTTTGACATTTTATTTTCACAAAGTTATTTGAGACATTAAAGTAGACTCTTTACACTCTTTACCTGTATTATGCGTTCTATGTAAACACTGTTCAAAAGTGTTTGAATAGTAAAATTTGTTTGTTTTTTTTTTGGGTTTTCTGTTTGTTTGTTTCTTCTGCTCACCAAGCCTGCATTTATTTGATCCAAAATACAGCAAAAGCAGTAATATTGTGAAATATTTTTGCTAAATAAAATAACCCCTTTCTATTTGAATATATTTTAAAATGTAATTTATTCCTGTGATCAAAGCTACATTTTCAGCATTATTAATCCAGTCTTCAGTGTCACATGATCCTACATAAATCATTATAATATGCTGATTTGCTGTTCAAGAAACATTTGTTATAATTATTGTCAATATTTAAAACAGTTGAATACATTTTTTCAGGATCCTTTGATGAATAGAAAGATCCAAAGATTTATCTGAAATAATACCATACATAATAATGCAATATATCATTCAAAAGCTTGGAGGCAGTATATACATTTTTAATTTTATATTATATTTCAATATAATGAAGTTAATTCTTTTATTTAGCAAGGATGCTTTAAATTGATCAAGAGTGGTGAGAAAGACATTTATAATGTTACAAAAGATTTATATATTTCAGATCAGTGCTGTTCTTCTGAACCTGAAAAAAATTGTACTAATTTTTGACATCATAATTTTTTTTTTTTTTTTTTTTTTTTTTTTTTTTTTTTTTTGAGAAGCAAATCAGAATATTAGAATTATTTTAAAATATATTGGAAGAGAAAGCATTTTTTTTTAAATAGTAAATGCTACTGTTTTTGCTGTACTTTGGATCAAGTAAATGCAGGCTTGGTGAGCAGAAGAGACTTATTAAAAAAAAAAAAAAAAAAAAATTAAAATCTTTTAAAAACTTTTGACTGGTAGTGTAAAAAAAACAATTTTGTAAATTTATTTTGATGTGGACACCAAAATGGGGCTTATATAATTCAATAATATAATACATATAATATAAAATGTTACAAATAATTTATTTTTCAAATACTGTTCACAACTTTATAATAATCAGAGTCCTGTAAAAATGACTGTTTTTACAAAAATATTAAGCAGCACAACTGTTTACAACATTGATGATGATAAGACATGTTTCTTGATTAGCATATCAGTATAATTAGATTGATTTTTGAAGTATCATGTGACACTGGAGTAATTGCTGCTGAAAATTCAGCTTTGTCATTCTTAATTAAGTTTTAAATATAATCAAATAGATAACTTTTTTTTTTTTTAAGCCGTAGTGATCATAAGAGATGTGTACCTTGTAATGTGCTTAATTATTACCTAATTAAATAGGTAGATCCTTTTAAGTAAAATATATTCAGCATAAATGTAATGTTCACATGTCTTGTATTACATTATTTATTACATAGCTTCCTGGAATGCTTAAATCTTGTTACCTGTCACTTCTCACTTCTGAATAATGATTAACCTAACTTATCTGCAATACTTTGCTAAGGGTCTGTCTTTAATAAAATAAATACAATAATTATTTAATTCCCTCTTAATCTTTTTGTCTTTGTTTCCCACAGGTAGCAGAAGCCTGCACGGTTGTGGACATGTGTTGACCCCTGTCGAGGCTTTCCGCATCAAAAGCAACGCAGCCCTGCGATTTAACAAAGCACACGCTCAGCTACACAGCCGTGCGCAGCAGGTCTTTGGCAGTTTGAAAAGTCGTTTCCATTGCCTGCGTGACATCGGCTCCATTCAATCACCTGAGTCGGTGGCATTCACCATCAAAGCTTGTTGTGTTCTGCACAACATCTGCAAGAAGTTCTCTGTGCCGTTACCCTGGGATTTAAGCTTAGAGCCGCTCCATCCACCATCAGAGGTGGTGAACATCATGGCAGAGCAGCCATTTGACTACATGGAAGACACTAAAGATGAGATGATAGAAATGTTTTTTAATATCACAGATGAAGGTGAATAAGATTGTTTTGTGATAGCAAAAAGTTAGAAATAATTAGTTTAAACCAATGAAATGAACAGACACATGCATGCCAGTGCCAGTTGAGTCTTAACATTCTAAGTTTATTCAGTTATTCAAAATTTGATCAAAATAAGTTAATGCTAATACACTATTATTTGTCAACAAGTGATGTGAATAAAAAAATGTCTATGGAAGACTTTAAACAGCACTCATTCAGTAATAAAAGTCTGTCACAAGAAATGGTATTGCAGTGGTACCTTGGCTCAATTATGCTATCAGTTGTTAACACCATGGTCCTTTACATACAGCACAATAGTGAATGATTAACAGTTATATATACATAAAAAAAACATCAAAGCCATGGTTGTTAATTATTATTTAAGTTTTATATACAAATTGCTTGTGGCTGGATATCATGTGCCTGGTTATGACATGATGTAAATGTATTTAAAACATTAAAGTTCAAATTTCAGTTTTTACTAAAGTGCAAAAAATTACATGTACAGCAAATACCAAAACAGGTCACACACAAGATTATTTACCCAAGTACAGTATGTGAAGGCAAACATGAAAGTTAAATTTGACTATATTAGTGACTGAAATTTCACTATATTCTGATTGGTGGTTTAAGTAATACAAAATGTTTAAAAAGACTTTACACAGCTCTTTCCATATAACAACAGTTCACAGCAACCACGTCTGTGAAGCACCAAAACAAATTAATTTTTCCTTTCTCTGCACCCCTTAAATCTCATTCTCTATTTCGCGTACAGATTTGAAATTATTTCCATCAGGGTACCCAGTCTTAACATAAATAATTACACAATTATCACACAATTATCATCTTTAGATAAACTATCCCTTTTAAAGCATCTTATGCATCAGGCAGCTGAGAATACATGACACTGGCAAAACAGAAAAAAAATAGAAAAATACTTTCCTTCGGTATTACTTTCAAATCAAATTCACTTGATATTAAATAGATCACATATTTCAATTTTTACAAAAATTTCTTGTTTAAAAGCAATGTGCAAAATAAGCAGCACTAACTATGGCTCAAAGGAAAATTTCCTTTCAGAGACTAGGTTATCGAGCTAAAAAAATTAACACAAAAAAAACAACCCAATACACACAGCTCCTTTGTTAAATAAAGACTGACAGTTAAGCTTAAATGGTAAACTTTTAGTGCTTTATAGCTTAGGCTTAAAATGCCATGGCCAGTATCTTTCAGTCTTGTTAGCAGAAGAGTGTGTTTATAATGATAATGGCAACAACAGCATTTTCATATATAATACCCATATAATCCAGGCTTTCAGTGTTTATTTATAGAAGGGTGTGTATTTAAGGACCATATGGCTTATATTTCTGCTCACATTTATTTTCCTTTTTCAAATTCTCTTATTGCCATTGCATTGACATAGATCATTTCTGAGTTTTCATAGAGAGGCTCTGAGTCAGGCATAACTTTGGGTTGCAGAGTATCCATGATGCACTGGTGCAGGAACACGTACTGAGACTGTAAAAGACAGAGATAAGCATAAAACAGTTGATTAAAGTAAATGATGTCTGCCAGGAATGCACGTTTTTTTTATTTCGAAGTGCTAAAATTATTACCTGTAATCACATACAGTAATAATTATAAAACTACAGATGCCATCCTGTTAGTACAAAGAGCTTTGAAATCCCCTTTGAACTCATAATAAGCATACTACAAGAACATGCTGATATCAACTGCTGCTATAAAAATTTATTACGATATTTATTGGTTATTAGTTCTTAAACTCCTAACACTGTTACCTCAGTTTGCACCATTAGTGGTCGATTGAGTCTCATTTGCTGGACGAACGCTGCAATGCCTACTTCCTTCTTTTTGTCCAGCTGCTGCAGCAGAACATCCAGCGCAATCAGGGTACCTGTCCGGCCCACTCCAGCACTAAAGGACGGAGATGATGACAAAAATACAGAAGGATTTAAACGTTTGTTTATTGATTTTTGTTAGTTTAATTATTGAATTTAATGCTCACTCTTCATATTGATTTGCTGTCAGCTCTCAGCAGTTGACTGACTCATTATTTATGTTAAGTTAATGTTTGAGTTTCAAAGTGAGCAGTGGTCACCTGCAGTGTACAACTGTCGGCCCTGCAGAGAAAGCTTTTTCTATGTGCTGACGGACGAGTCCTCTGAATTGGATCAGCTCCTCTGTGCCAGTGGGAACGCCGTGATCTGGCCATGCTGTGAAGTGGAAGTGCTTCACTGTTCTTGTCTCAGAGGTGGTTTTCTAATATACAAAAACAGACAAAAACAGTCTTATGCTAATCAGACTAGTGATGTGTTGTGTTCATGTTCAAGTTCACTTCAAGAACAAAATTTTTTGGATAGTGTCATTATGTCTTTTTTACTTCTGTCGTAAACAAATTATGTTTTTCAAGTAAAACATTTCAGGAATTATCTCCATATAGTGGACTTCTATGGTGCCCAAAATTCAGATCAATGCAGCTTCAAAGGGCTCTAAACGATCCCAGCTAAGGAATAAGGGTCTTATCTAGCGACATGATCGGTCATTTTCTACAAAAAAAAAAAACAAAACAACGAAAACGTATATATATTTTTTAACCTCTAATGCTTGTCTTGTCTAGCTCTACCATATGCATGTGTACTCTGTGCAGTCCCATCCAAAACTGTTAGGGCAGGATGAAAATTTTAACTTAAAATATGTAAGCTCCGCAGCTGTCTTAAAATTTTAAGTTAAATCAGCTTAAAACTACAATAAAATTAGTTCAAATGACTTGTACTTTTAAGTTGATTTAACTTGTGAGTTGAAATGACTTGCACTTTTAAGATGATTTAACTTAAAAAACGGAACGCACAGAGTACACGCAGAGCTAGACAAGACAAGCATTTGAGGTTAAAAAGTATATCAATTTTTATTTTTTTTAAGAAAATGACTGATCGTTTTGCTAGATCGGACCCTTATTCCTCAGCTGGGATCATTCAGAGCCCTTTGAAGCTGCCTTTAAACTGCATTTTGGAAGTTTAAACTCTCGGGCACCATAGAAGTCCACTATATGGAGATAATTCCTGAAATGTTTTCTTCAAAAAACATAATTTTTTTTACGACTGAAGAAAGAAAAACATGAACTTCTTGGATGACAATGGACAATGAGCTGTAAATTTTTGTTCTGGAAGTGATTTACTCCTTTAAATGGCTCATATCAGGAGAAGCAGAATACATACTGTTTTTCATAAACACCAGATGAACTAATGGTAAGTGTAAAATGTGGTAAAGTACAGCTACAGCTCTGAAGATCCTGCTAAAGGATCCCAAGAAATGAGTGGATCATCTTTTTTTTTTCTCTCTCTTATTTTTAGCAAGATATCTAAAAATATAAATTTTATGGCACTGTTTAGTGCAGATTTTATTAGCTATAATCTGTCACAATGTAATAAATAAAAAGTAGAAAAGCAATTACAAACTATCCACTTGTTAAGTCGTCATTTTTTTTGTTAGGACATCATGCATTACAGTTTCTGAGTCCAAATGCTCAGTCATATCCTAAAAGCAACCAACAAACAGTGCTAAATTCACTGACAGTATGCTGTAGTACTAGCGAAAAATCATGATAATAACAAATAGTGTTAAGATAGTAGTTTACAGGACACCATGAAATTTTAATCTTATCGTATAAGTGTGATATAAATTAATAGTGCTCATAAACAGCTGAGATAATTTAACAAGTGGATATTCACCCAACAGCAAACCTGCAGATAAATGCACTGTTGCTTATTTAACAAATGTAGTGCTGTTTCTAAAAGGCAATTAAAATTTAGATAAAAAACAAACATGTAAGTAAGTAAGGGTCAGAAAGAATTTGGGTGAAAAAAATGCCACAAAAATACGAACGTGTTTGTCCCACCAAAAAAAAGTAATTATACATTGAAGTACTGAGTCATGTTAATTAACTACACATACTTACTATATCAGGGGTGCCCAAGCTCGGTTCTGGTGGGCCGGTGTCCTGCAGAGTTTAGCTCAAACCCCAGTTAGACACACAAGAACCAGCTAATCAAGCGCTTTCTAGACATAGTATAATCTTACCGTCAGGTGTGTTACGACAAGTTGGAGCTAAACTCTGCACGAGTTTGGGCACCCCTGTGCTATATGGTTAGGGTTAGAAATAGGGTTTGGCTAAGGGTTGCTTACATGCAATTATGCATAATTAATTGTATTGTGCATAATGTTACATAATATGTAACGTGTAGCAAGGACACCTTAAAATAAAGCGTTACCAAAAACCTATAATATTTTTAGAAAATGTCTGTCTTCAGCAGTCTGGCATGTTGCTCTGAATATTTCATTTTATTGTCATAAAACAGGAAAAGAAATATCTCAGCTTACATTTTTGACATTAAATTCTCGCAGTGTCCAACTAGGATATTTATCCTCCGATTTCACTGTGACAAGCAAGTTTCCGTAGAGACATGGCGTGTAGTCCAGTGGCCAGTATTGCTCACACTTGACCTGGAAATATTAAATCAGAAAAAAAAAAAGTTCAAATAACTGCACCAAGTGCAGAAGACAAATCTGCTTTAAAATGATATTGTAGAAATTATGAAGTGTCTATTTACATTAAGTACAAAAGTGCAAATAGCCTGGGATAGTCAACACTACAAAAGACGCCTGCTTAACTATAATTCCAGTTACATAGTTGGTAAAGTGCATACAGACTTTTCGACATGATCGACCCAGGTTCAAATCCACCTATTGGTGAGCTTTTTTTCTCCCTTTTCAAATCTCATATCATGTCTGAAAGGCATTTATTTTCAATAAAAATGAAGGAAATAATCGAAAAGTTTAAAATAAAGTATCAGTTAAGGTTAGGGTAGATGTAGGGAGGGCTTTGTTGCCCCAATAATTCATTTAATAATTTGAAATAAAACTATAATTTACACTCAATACGTTATTATTGCATACTGTTTTATAATGTACTACAATACTGAGGCGCAGATAATTGCCTCTATTTGCAAGAAGTGTTATAAACAGAAGAAAATCCTGTTATTTTAACATAGTGTACATCAAATAAATAGCTATTTGCACTTGGTGTAAAAAGCATATCGTTAAGAAAATATGCTGTTTACGCTTAGTGTAAATATTATCTATTGCTATTTGCACTTAGTGTAAATAGCCGCTGCCTAGAAATTATGCCACAAGGCCACTCTATGTAAAATACTGTTTTTATGCAAAATTGGATTTAATATGCCAAACAAAATGTTTTTTCACCTCTGATAATTAAATGAAACATTTTGTAACAATAATGTAGCATAATACTGCTTCATACATGACTACATCATGTATAATTCCATATAGTGCTAAAACAAATGGACATCAGTAAACACTTTATACTTCAGTATTTAGTATTCTATTCTGAACATTGACTTACCCTTCCACTTTCAGTGCAGTTTGTTACCATGACAATCCCCTGTGACTTTTGCTCCCAAACCATTCTCCAGAAGTCACTGACAGTGGATGGCAGTGGACCTTGAGAAGCAATATACTGTCTTTTTGCATTGCCATAGCCCTGATATGCACATAAACAATAAAAAAACAAATGTTAGTCCACCAGGAGCATTTTCTCTAGAGACACAAGCGAGGTAGTGCCTTATGTAATGAATTACATCTGATGTTGACTACTTACAGGCATGTAGTTAGCGTTGATATAATCAGAATCACTCTCATTTTTTGTGATGAGATGCACTCTAGAGGTGTCATCTTAAAGACATAGACAGGTGGATAAAATTACATTTTCCAAGACAGACACTAGGCAGTAATATTGTGTGTATGTGTATGTGTAAACACTCACAGGCTAAAACGTTGGAAAATCGGTTTTTGTCCTTATTTTCAGGCAGACGAGCTGCAGCAGTAGACTGTTCTATACCCACTGAACTTAAGTCCTGTTAAAACATATTCAGTAAAAACATACTTAACAAATGCTCTGAACATTGAGAATTAACTTGATGTTTCTAACATATACGCAGATTGGCATTTTCACTGTTTAAATACTCTGCAACCATCCAAAGGCCTGGTTCTGATTCAATGCCATTTAGAATTCAGACAAGAGCTAAAAATAAAAATGTAACTCTTACATTTCAGATTTAAAAAACCATACCTCATATTCCTCACTGAAACCTCTGTTCTGATCACGACTCATTTTTTGAAAATGTTCAGGAAATGTATCCAAGGAAAGGGATCTGAAAAAAAAAAAAATAAATAATAATAATATATATATATTATATATATATGTATATATATATATATATATAATTATATATATATATGTATATATATATATATATATATAATTAAAAGAACATCATATACATATCATATGCATTGTGTTCAAAAACGTCTAGGTTACTCTCGTAACCCTCTTTCCTTAAAATAGGGAACGGAGACGTTACATCTATGGGGTCCCGCTTGGGGGCCCAATCACCTCTGAGCTTAAGTAGAAAAGGCTAATGAACACTGGCGAGTGGAATTTGCATGCCAAGCCACTCATTCAGGTTTGTGCTGAGGAGCACAATGACAAGATGTAGAGTCATGCAGAAAGTTTTTTTTTTTTTTTTTTTTTTTTTTTAACTTAAGAAGGGGAACACGGTGGAAATAAACCGTGGAAATATACTAAACATGATGCCACGGCTGGAGAAGGAGGCCCCCTGCCAGCACAGAAGCAAACTACTCTGCCTAGTTTGAACTGCGGGGCAACGGGGGGAGTGGCTTGGCATGCAAATTTCACTCGGATTTCAGGCATTTCTCAAAATATGTTCTTATACTCTATGTTCCACACAATAACGTTATACAGGTTTGGAATGACATAAAAGAGAGTAAATGATGACCAAATTTACATTTTGGATTAAACTTTCCATTTAAGTGTATATTTTCCAATATACTGGAGTCACACATACTTGTATTTATTAGTAGGCACTTTTGACTCCACCTCTTGAAGTGGTGTGGGCATTCTAAAAATGAGAAAAAGACAGTAGAGATTAAACAAATACAGTTTGTGCTGCTGTTTATTATGAAAGACAGTCATAATCCTAAACAATAAATAAATAAAAATCATACTTTGTAGGTTGTGCTCTTTTTTTGTAGCGGATCCATACAAAGACTGCAACACAAATAATGATGACCAACAGGAAAAACACAAGAACACCTGCTATAACACCTGCAGGAAACAAAAATAAACAAATACTCAATGCTGTGTTCAACTGCTATGAATAAACGCAAGGTTAATCTCTATGCTGTTAAAGCCTATTGGGGTTTAAAAGCATAAATGTTAATATAGAGGCACACTGTTGGATTTCTAGTATTTTCAATTTCTAGTATTTTCTAGTATTTTCTGGTACCCACAATAGGCCTCTAGGCTTTGTCATACTCTACAAAAACAACTCCTGCAGTAATGATCTTGCTTCTAACTCAAATATAAATTTGTGAGGCTGTTTGACTCATGCCAGCTTTTAATCAGTCACTGTTAAATACTGCATGCTACCAAGGAAATTTTTAGTACTCCTATCACATATGTGACCCTGGACCACAAAACCAGTCTTAAGTCGCTGGAGTATATTTGTAGCAATAGTCAAAAATACATTGTATGGGTCAAAATTATTGATTTTTCTTTTATGGCAAAAATCATTAGGAAATTAAGTAAAGATCATGTTCCATGAAGATATTTTGTAAAATTCCTACTGTAAATGTATGAAAACATAATTTTTGATTAGTCATATACATTGTTAAGAACATTATTTGAAGAACTTTTAAGGCAATTTTCTCAATATTTTGATTTTTTGCACCCTCAGATTCCTGATATTTAAATAATTGTATCTCGGCCAAATATTGTCCTATTCGAACAAACCATACATCAATGGAAAGCTTATTATATTCAGCTTTCATATGATGTATAAATCTTAATTTTGAAAAAATGACCCTTATGACTGGTTTTGTGATCCAGGGTCACATATGTCAAGAAGTTTGACTTCTTGTAGCATTATTCTTGATTAATGTTAGTATTGCATGTATTTAATATGCTCTTTAACGTTTTAAGTTATTTTAGTTGTGGTTTAGTTGCCATTCTTTATGATGCTCAGCCACATTTGATGCCATTGTAAAATACTTTATAGACTACTAGTCAAAAGTTTACTTTTGTATCATAATACTTATGATTTTTTTATGTTGTTGAATGAGATCTTTTATGCTCACTAAGTCTACAATTATTTAATCAAAAATACAATAAAATCAGTAATAATGTGAAATATAATTCGAATTTAAATGACTGTCTTTTATGTTAATGTATTTTAAAATATATTAGATTCCTATTATGGCTAAAGATGGCAAAGCCAGTCTTTAGAATCACATGATCCTTCAGAAATCATTTCAATATGTTGTTATTATTTCAATAATATATATAATATTATTACTATGCTATTATTACAATAATTCTATTGTTATCAATAATGAAAACATTTTTTTTTTTCTAATTAATGTATTGTGGAAACGTTAATGTGGATATGTTAAATTTATCAAATAAACTGGTCACTATAAGTTCAATACCCTGGTAAAAAAGTAATAGATTTAAAATCCATTTATTTTATATTAAGTATATTAACATAAGTCTATTAACATATTTACTGACATATCACCTGAGACTTGCTGATATAAAAACTGTAATTAAATTTTATTTTGAGTACTACTTGTGCACAATGAACATTTCTTAATATTGAACATAAAATATGTTTTAATGTCACTATTGATGAGGATTGTATGATCTTTAAATAATCAGTCTTTAAATTCAACATATTTAAAGTGTACCTAAAGTAAACTTGCAATAGTTCCGCTTTCAACAATCAAATATACTTAAGTATATCTTTAGTTGGTCTTCAGCACTACTTCTGCACAATTAAAGTGCATTAAGTACAAAATTAGTTGTTCCAATTTAGCAGACTTTAAGTATACCAGTTTAGTATACTAAAAGTATAATTGCAGTCTATTTTTATTTTTTTATTAAGTACATAATATGTAAATGTATTTGTAGTATACTTGGGATGAAATAAAGATATTTTAAATACATTATAGTATATTTAGTTTTCACTAGGGTAAGCCCATAATAATATAAAGTTACATAAGATTTCTATTTTAAATAAAGCCATAATAAACTTAATTAACCTTTCTGTTCAAAAAAGAATCCTGGGGTATAATGGCTTCCACAAAAATAATAAGCAGCAAAAATGGTTTTCAACGCTGATTATAATAACCATTATTAATTAATTGATTGATTACCAAATGAAATGTATCATAAATGAGCACCAATATCAGCATATTAGAATGATTCATGAAGGATTATTTGAGTAATGTTCACACTCAATCGCAAAAACTGAGATGGGATGAAAAAATCATAAAAGTGGTCTTTATGTCTTGCTGTATTGTCCAAATGACTTGATGTATTGCAAGTCTTCTGAAGTCATATGATAGCAATTGTGTGTAAAACAGGCCATCTTGATATCCACCCTAGCTCTCCTTGGTGTATCCATGAAATCTCATCAAAGAAGTAGGATTCATATTGGTTTGGATAAAGCATAATTTTTGCTTTAACTTGTATTTATCTTGGAATATTCATGGAGTTTTAAGACACTTTCTTTTATTACAGATATCTAGACATTCCTTTACCTGCTGGATTTGTTTGGCAGTTGACTGATACTGTTTGACTCTTCATGGCTCCAGAGAATGACGTAGCAGTCACTTTGTACCATTGGGCTGGTTGCAGGCCTGTTACCTTCTGTTCTGGTTCTAAATTTTGTGATTGGTTGAAATTTTTTTTATTAACGCCCACTTGCACCACATCCACAACTCCATGTAGACGATCCCAAATTACAACCAGACCATACCCTCCAGAATAATATTCACATCTGAGATTAGATACACTGTTTGGAACTAAAAAGAAGGACAAAAAAATTAATTGAATATCAGCTGATCAGGGGAACAATCAAAGCAAAGCATGTAAACTCACATAATCTCAGTTGGTGTGAGCACTGTGGCAGCCTGTCTGACTCCAGTTCATAAAACAGTGAAACAGTGTAGATCTCTCCAGGATCCATGTCTTGCAGATTCACCTTGTTGCCCTGTACAAGGCCATTTTTAATGCTTCCGGTGCTGCTTTTAGCTGTCACATGTGTGCAACCATTCACTTTAGCTTCTATTGTTGAGTTGGTGACTGTCCAGTTAAAGGACGCACAGTTAAGAGCTGCAGAAAATATAAGAACATATGAATGTCATTTTCAAAATCAGCTGGAGTCTTACTCTTGGGGTCTTAATCTTAACATAAGTCATACAGGACTTTAGGTAACTTTTTATTTTACAGCATCTTTGTTACACGTTACATGTATTTACTACAGTAATAAGAGTGAATTATGCATATTTAAGTAGCCATAAATTAGTAGCATTTAGTAAAATACTTATTGTTAATTACTACCAGTTAGTTTTTTAAATGTATAATTACACCATAACGATGACACCTTACAATAAAGTGTTAAAACTTTGTTGATTATGATGAGGATTCCTTATTTTCATAAATGATTACATAATAAATGTATTGAAAATATTGGTTAACGTTTGTTAATGTAATAAGCAATATATGTGACCCTGGACCACAAAATCAGTCTTAAGGGTACATTTTTTGAAATAGACTTATACATCAAGCTGAATAAATAAGCTTTGATGTATGGTTTGTTAGAATAGAACAATATTTGGCTGAGATACAATTATTTGAAAATCTGGAATCTGAGGATGCAAAAATATACAGAATTTATATAGAGAATTTATATTTAAAGATGTCCAAATTAAGCTCTTAGCAATGCATATTACTAATCAAAAATTAAGTTTTAATATATTTACGGTATGAAATTTACAAAATATCTTCATGGAACATGATTTTTACTTAATATCCTAATGATTTTTGACACAAAAAATAAAAATTTATCATTTTAACCTATACAATGTATTGTTGGCTATTGCTACAAAAATACCAGTGCTACTTATTACTGGTTTTGTGGTCCAGGGTCACATATTTGTTACAGTATTTATAAATATATACAACTTCATGTTAGATCAGGTCAGTTAAATAATTTGAGACCATTTTGATTTTAATGATGTACTAGTATTAAACTACCTAAAACAAACTAAGACAACTGTTCACTGTTAGTTCATTTTAACTAACGTAGTTAACAAATGGAACCTTACAAACATATTATTTAAAGAGGTCAAGCATTGAAAATCTAACATGTACTTTTTATTTATTTTTTTATTTTGTTATTTTATTTTTTTCATAACAGGAATGCTATCAAAACTCAATTACAACTCATACAGTAGATTTGCTTTTTAAATAAGTAGCTAATTCAAAGCAATGTTATCAAAACTTACTAGTGATAGTATTAAAGCTGTATCCTTTACTTATGGCATTGTTCACCACAGTGAAAAGAGTAAAACTGTGTACAGCCCCTGGTGTGAGAGATGAGTAGGTATGTGTAATCACATCATGCTCAGTGGATCCTGAGAAATGTATCCCAGTCTCCTCTTCCTGCCTTTTTAAGGTGTAGTTGTAGATGCCATTTTTGTTTAACTTATTCCATGAGATTTGCAACTCCGTCTGTGACCGAGTGACTGTAACTTCAGTTATGTCAGATAGAGCTGTGAAGAGAGATTCATTTTCAACGTTAATTGATAGTAATATAAATAATGCAGTACAATAATAAGCCAACTTAAGATAAGCCAAATTAAGTATTATAATACAAATTTGAATCATATTCTTATATATTTAACTTTAATTCATATAAATCAATTTCCAGTGTGTCAGTTATAAAACTGACACACTATTTTCCTATTTAATACTGTAAAGCAGCTTTGACACAATCTGTATTGTTAAAAGCGCTATATAAAGATGACTTGACTTGACTTGACTGCTACAATAACTAGTTGCCCAAACCAATCCTTAACCGTAAACAATCCTTAACCTATAGAAGTTACCTTATAAGTTATATGAAACAAGTATTATGTCTAATCAGTGGAATGAAATAGGCATTTAGTAATTAATGATATTCTTGCCCAATCCTTCTTATCCATTATTATTACAATCCAAAGATTGAGAAATATGAATTCAAAAGTCATCTTTTCTATAGTGATTTATACAAGACTAAAAACAACAATTGAATCAATTATAAAAAGGGTTGCACGATAAATTGTATTTGTGGGAAAAGAAAGAAAGAAAGAAAGAAAGAAAGAAAGAAGAAAAGAAAAGAAAAGAAAAGAAAAGAAAAGAAAAGAAAAGAAAAGAAAAGAAAAGAAAAGAAAAAAAAAGATGAGAAAAGAAAAGAAAAGAAAAAAGAAGAGCCACGTACTCATCTTTTGGAAGAAGGTATATCCAGTACTTCTCAGATCAGCAAACTCTGTGTACAGAGTGAAGCTGTAATTTGTTCCAGGAATCAAACTTGATATATGATGTGTTACTTTATTTTCTTCTGCAGTGTGATTAATGTAATTCACCAGTCCATTTCCGTATTCAAGAATATAGATGTAAGTGTTGTTGTCTATGTTTGATACAACATCCCATTGGAAGGTCAGGTCGGTGTCATTTTTATGCAGCACAATCACATTTCTAACATTGGATGGCACTGAAACAAATGCAGATATAGTGAGATATGTGTTACACAATGAGCTTTCTATTTACATACAGTTATTATATAATCACAGGTAGTAGGTACAATAGTGGATCTGTTAACTCTATGACACCAACTGCGAGTTTGTGACAGTTTTCGGGCCAGTACCGTACTGCCGCAGAAAATTTTACATTCATTGATCTCTTATGCCTTGTAAACATCTTGGTGTATTTTACACTGTTTTTGCAAATTCAGATGAAGAGACAATGTAGCTGGCTAACACAGACATAGATCTTGTTGGAATTGAAAAAAAAAAGATCTTGGAAGCATTGGAAGGAATGCTTTGCAAACTACAAACCAATTAATTAATCTTTTCTTATTCCAGCATGCAAACTGGAAATTGGAGAGAAATGTCAGAGACCCTTGTTTTGTCTTTCACACCCCTATTTTTCTTAATTGGTAAGTGTGACAGACCTCTGACAGAAGAGGACAAGACAATAGCAGATCAACAGGACTAAAATCAACAGGTCTAAAATGATGTACTCACTGGTTACATTGGAGAAGTTGTATCCACTGCTCATCACGTTTTCAAACACAGTGTGGAGCATAAAGGAGTATTCAGTCCCAGGTGACAGATTCTTGACGTTTTGTTCCACAGTAGAATTATCTTGTGATTGAGTTATTGAAGAGATTTCTCCATTCCTGTTTCTCAGCTCATAGGTGTAATCATTACGGTTGTTGACTTTTTTCCATTGTAATGTTATTTCAGTTTCGCTCCGATCGATGACCAAAACACTGTCAACATTAGATGGGACTAAAGAAGAAAGAGACAGAAATTTTATTTTCATAGCTCCTGCATCTATTCACCTGTACATTAATTCATCTGCAATTCAGTTCCTTCAGCGACTGACCAGTTAATGTACAGTTGTCCCAGAAAGTTGGAAATCTATACGCCTATATGTCTTTGCGTTATAGAAAAAAATATCAATAAAGTTAGAATTTATTTTAAAGAAAGACTGCACACATTGAATAGCACAGTCAACAAAACAACCACTTTGGGTTTGTGAATTGTTAATGGATCACGTTGATAGGTAATGTTAAGTTTAAACTAACTGTACACTGTACCCTGTAAAGTAAGTAAAATAAGTCAAATTTATGAGTGATCATATAATTTACTATGAAAATCTACATAAATAAATAAATAGGCATTTCCAGAATTCCCTGTGTGACACTTTACATTTTATTAATTACGTTTCTTCTCGTTGTTATCAGTTACATCAGAGTTACATGTTACATCTTGTGTTAAAGTGTTAATTTTTTATGGATTGTTTTAGTGTCATTTGTGTCACGCTGATATATTGGTATTTGCTTTGACTTGTGGAAAGATGAATTTTTATTTATGTGATTTACCATTATATCATTCATTATTATGGTGTTATTATTATTGTTATTATATTCTAAATGTGAACACATTTTAATACTTGGTATTTTAACATTATATCCAAAAAATGTAAACCTAAATATGTTCAAAGACTATACGTAGCTGGCTAACACAGACACAGATTTTGTCGAAATTGAAAAAAAAAAAAAGATCCTGGAAACATTAGAAGAAATGCTTTGCAAACTACAAAACCAATTAATTAACAGTGAATTCTAATTTATTCTAATTCAATTAGAATTCCAGCTCTGATTTTGTTCTTATTCCAGCATGTGAACCGAAATTGGAGAGAAATGTCAAAGGCCGTTGTTTTGTCTTTTTTAACACCTCTTTCTTTCTTAAATTGGTAAGTGTGACAGACCTCTGACAGAAGAGGACAAGACTTCAGGACAAGACAACAGCAGATGTCACAGCCTCAACCCAAATCAACAGGACTAAAATTATGTACTCACTGGTTACATTGGAGAAGTTGTATCCACTACTCATCACGTTTTCAAACACAGTGTAGAGCATAAAGGAGTATTCAGTCCCAGGTGACAGATTCTTGACGTTTTGTTCCACAATAGAATTATCTGGTGATGGAGTTATTGCAGAGATTTCTTCATTCAGGTATCTCAGCTCATATCTGTAATCATTACGGTTGTTGACATTTTTCCATTGTAATGTTATTTCAGTTTCGCTCCGATCGATGACCAAAACAGTGTCAACATTAGATGGGACTAAAGAAGAAAGAGACAGAAATTTTATTTTCGTAGCTCCTGCATCTATTCACCTGTACATTAATTCATCTGCAATTCAGTTCCTTCACCGACTGACCAGTTAATGTACAGTTGTCCCAGAAAGCTGGAAATCTACACGTCTTTGCATTACAGAAAAATATCAATAAAGTTACATATATTTTAAAGAAAGTCTGCACACACTGAATAGCACAGTCAACAATACAACCACTTTGGGTTTGTGAATTGTTAATGGATCACGTTGATAGGTAATGTTAAGTTTAAATTAACTGTACACTGTACCATGTAAAGTAAGTAAAATAAGTCAAATTTATGAATGATCATATAATTTACTATGAAAATCTCCATAAATAAATAAATAAATAGGCATTTCCAGAATTCCCTGTGAAACTTTACATTTTATTAATTACGTTTCTTCTTCTTGTTATCAGTTACATCAGAGTTACATGTTACATCTTGTGTTAAAGTGTTAATGTTTTATGCATTGTTTTAGTGTCATTTGTGTCACGCTGATATATTGGTATTTGCTTTGACTTGTGGAAAGATTATTTTTTATTTATGTGGCTTTCCATTGTATCTGCATTATTATGGTGTTATTATGATTGTTTTTACAGTATATTCTAAATATGAACACATTTTAATACTTGGTATTTTAACATTATATCCCAAAAATGTAAACCCAAATATGTTCTCATACATTTTTATGTGCGTTAGTGTTCAAATACTTGTACTATTTTTAATGAAATAAAACTTAAACTTGAGACTTAACTGCAAGATTCGGTTACTTCTAGTTGCAGTTTGACAACTACAGTAAAACTGTGTATAACACACTAGGTTTTGCAATAGATCATTTATTGATTTCATTGAGCCAACAATTAACACTGATACAATTGTAACATAAATGTTAGGAATTTAATTTATATAAGATTTATAGTATATTTATTTATTTTAATATAAGATGAATTTGAAATGTATATTTCCACAGCTGTTAACCTCAATGACTCACTTACCAGTAACATCAGAGAACTCATATCCTTTGCTCGTACTCCCATTATACTCAGTGTAGAGTTTGAAAAAATATTTATTTCCAGGAGACAGTTTTGAGACTGTATACATTACATTTTCATCTGCGTGTGGGATTGTTGTATTAATGCCATTTACTGAAAGCACAAACGTGTAATTGCTGTCTTGAACTTCCCATTGAAATGTTAATGTAGTCTCTGTTCGATTAATGAGTGTAACATTCTTAACATCAGGGATTTCTGCCTGAGGGAAGAAATCACAATAATTTAAATTCTATAAAACAACTGAACTCCAAAACAATCACAACATATATGTTTGACAGCCAGCTGAATTTTAAAAATATTGCAAATATCACCAGTCATGCAGATTTGCTCTATAACATCAAGAAAAAAAAAACATCTTATCAAAGCATGCTGAAAGATTTTTGCCCGCAGGCTCTTGTCACTACTGTAACCTCTAGTAAGCTCTTTTAGGTCATCCTTCATCATGTGCAATGTGTCTGTGAGTCTCCAATAAATCCATATTACACCTCATTGTGAGTCTTTTCACTAGCTGCCAAGTTTAAGCAAATGCTGTATATTACCGAGATAGTTCACTTATTATATAAGTGAACAATACATAGTATTACTATGGGTTGCTTCTTAATCGAAAATGTTACATCCTAGTAAATCTGAATAATTTAGCTTCCATGTCTTCATCTTAATTTGAATTATCCTTGAAAAACAGCTTTTGATTAGCATCCTTCATTCAGCATTATTTAAAGCATAGTCCCCCAACAGACATTCAGCTGACTCTAAGTGGCTTTACATGTCTAAGTACATGTCAGCTTAGGGTAAGGATACTTGTAGTTCATAGAATGTTTAAAATGGACTATTGAAAATAAAGTGAAACCGAATATCTTCCTTTTTTAGAACTGCTAAAGACACAACTTTTCAGTGACAACTCAACTAAAAACTGATAATGCAGTTGCTCTTAAAATCAGTATACATCAAGAACGCTAACTATAAAGATTACCTGTAATGACTTTATCGTTATCTTTATAGTTATCATCCATGGTGTGAACAGGCCTGAACTCTTTACCATAGTTAATATATGTCATTTACTTTGATATTTATTACTGACGAAATGTTCAGATTGAAACTGATCTAGATGGATGTTGATTGAGATTACATGAGGCAGATGAAATTGAAATGCAATTTTAATGATTAACATGTAATCTCAAACACAAAAGCCACTGTGTAAAAGTGGTATAATTTTGAATTTTTTTGACTCAGTTACACAAATGCACACAGTGGCATGACAAATAAACTATAGTAAAATACACAGTATTTGCATAGTATAGGCCTATTACCAAGGTCTTATCAATGATGCTAAACATCCCTCTTACCATTTGACATTTCAAGAATATGTGTTGTATGAAATGTAAATGTCAAACACCTATCTTGATATCCACTGAAACTATGATTAATCTAATGAATGATTCTCTTTGTCACGTTATCATAAGTTGAAAGAATACAGCACATGTACTGATAGGAAAGCTGTTGACACAACAAACAAGGAAAGAGTGGATAATGAATATCTGGCAGCTTGTAAACTACCAGTCCAAAGTTTAGTTGCCTCTTCACATTCACTATAGTATTACTGTTTCTACATATTATGGTTTAAAAAAAAGTAGGACACTTGTGTAGACACACTTATTTTCATCTTTTATGGGAACATTGACGCAATGATTTTTATATTTTCTTTCCCTTAACCCTACCCCACACAAAACTACTGGCATTTTTAGATTTTCAAAAGCTTCATTCTGTATGATTTACAGGCTGTTTTCCCTTAGGGACCAAAAAATGTCCAATCAAGGTCAAAAATGACTGTTATTGCTATCCTTGTGGTGACAGTTGGTCCACATAATGTAGGTAGGGAATACACTGGTTTCCATGTTTTAGGGACATTCCATAAACTTAATGGCTTTTATACTGTACAAATTACTAGTATTATATCCATGGAGACATTTGATCCCAAAAATTTAGGGAATATTTCAACTAGTCCTTCTAATAATGGACATTGGCTTCACTATCCAAGAGCTTGTTTCAGAAGGGCCAATAATAGAAAATGTACTATGTGACAAGATTTTTTTAGTCTCTTATTTAAAAGAGAAGTGGTAACACTTTAATTTGATGGTCCCTTTTGAACATCCTGTTGACTAAGTACTGTATTTTGCACCTAAATGTCTACTATTAGTAGACTCATTAATGTATTAGTAGACTGTCTGCTTAATATCTGCTAACTCTTTATCATGATGTCTCCCAACAGACATTCTGCTGACTATAAGTAACTTTGCAAGTACATGTCAACTTATACCCTAAGCCTAACCCTACCAATATACTAATATTCTACAACACTGTAAAGAGAGTTAGAAGACATGTAGGTGCAAGGTTACAAAAGAATGTGTTAAAGGGACCATCAAAAAATGAAACCAGATAGGTGGAATGTCATTATCATTACAGTAAGATCATATTATAACTTATGATAACTCGTGATAACTTATCTCCAGGACTTTGGACTTTCAGAAGTGAAACATTAGATCCATAATATAAAATATTAATCCACAGAACTTTCATCTCCACACCATTTAGAAGAAGATCAGATTATATTATATAGTGGCTATTTTTAAATAGCTATTTATAGCTCAACTTTATTTCATTAGTCCATTTTAGACATTTTACTAACTATAAGTAACTCTACATCTACATGTAAACTAACTCTCAGCAGAATAGACTGTTAGGTTAGGGTTAAAGTGCCATATTCTCAGTGAAAAGTTGTGTTTTCAGCAGTTCCCTTAGAGTTGGAAAGATAATTTGGTTACACTTTGTGACCCCACTTTATATTAGGTGTTTATAAATACTATGTACCTATAATAAATTAATGAAGTGTTAGGTACAGTGTACCTGTTATGATCATGTTAATTGCAAAACATTTTGCTGCTATTTAGGATGGAATATGGGGAAAGGTTATTGGTTTGGAGGTTACGTTTTAGGGTCAATAGTGTAATTATAGATGTAACTACAGAAATAATTACATATGTAATTACAGGATGGTATTTTCAAATATGATGTAAAAAACAAAATATGTATGTACACAATAAATGCATTGTATCAAGTCCCACTTAATTTCCGTAGTTTACTTTACACATTCTACTAACTATAAGTAACTTTGCAACTACGTGTCTGATTAATTTGGAACTGCATGTAAACTAACTCTCATTGGAGTATTACTAGACTGTTTGGTTAAGATTTAGTAGAATAAGTTGACATATTATAAATGTAACTTTTAGTCTGTAGAATGTCTGTTGGTGGAACATTAAATCAAAGTGTTAGTAGACAGTCTACTAATACTCCAATGTTAAGTTGAACATATTATTTGCTATATATATATATAAATATATATGAAAAGCCATCTCGGTCAAAAATGAGATAATGATGCTGAGTGAATAGTTTTGACACATAGTAAACATCTATCAAATACTTTTACTTCAAACTTGCTAAATCCCAGCCTCAGCTCAATTAGAAGTGTCGATGCTTACATAGAAACCTGTTCATAGGAGCCTGATAAAAATGCTTATTTTAAAGAACAGATGGATTTAGAGGCTTTTGCATCTGAACTCTTCATATATACTGTATACGTGACCCTGACCACAAAACCAGTCATAAGTAGCACGGGTATATTTGTAGCAATAACCAACAATGCATTGTATGGGTCACAATTGTAAAAAAAAAAAAAAAAAAAAAATTAAGCCAAATATCATTAGGATATTAAGTAAAGATCATGTTCCATGAAGATATTTTGTAAATTTCCTACTGTAAAAATATTGATTTTCTCAAAATTTAGATTTTTTTTTTTTTTTTTTTTTTGCACCCTAAGATTTTCAAATAGCTGTATCTCGGCCAAATATTGTCCATACATCAATGGAAAGCTTATTTATTCCGCTTTCAGATGATGTATACATCTCAATTTCTAAAAAAAAAAAAAAGACTATTATGACTGGTTTTGTGGTCCATGGTCACAAAAATAAATATATAATTCTATTCTTGAGATAAGGGAAAAAAAACGTCCTAAATTCAAGAGACCCATATTAAACAAACAGAAAGTACATCTTGAATTATATTTCCCATTTTTGTGTATTTATTTATTTGTAATTCTGAATAAATCATGCAATATCAGAGGCATCTTTAACTCTGAGGAACCCTTTCCTATTTCCTGCTCATTTGGGATCACACAGTAGGACACACAGTCCTGGAAATTTTATTTTTTTCTCATATTTTTCAGTGTTGAAGTCTCTGTAGTCACAGCTTTAACATGTCAACTCCATTATCCCAGTATAATAGTTTCTGTAAATAGTTCCGGGATAATTTGTTGTTGTTGCATTTTTGTCATGTTCTACTGTATAACACATGGTTAATGTGGAAACATATTTGATTTTGTCAACTCCGTTGGACGTCAACTTTTATGACAGAGTTGACTTTTAAGCTGATGAAGTTGACATGCTCACAAAGGTTTTAATATAACGATATATGTTTTGCATATAGGGAACTATTTTATTGTTGTTTTTATGATTTTATTTACATACATATTTGGCCTCCAGTGAGTTACTGGAGACTCAAATTGAGAAATCCACTAGAAGGATTACTGTATTACATTAAATATCAGTTTATCAATCAGTTGTAACCTCAGTTGGACCTTTGTCAAGTCTGTCATTTTTTGTCGACACTGTCAGTTTTTGACACTTGTCAGATGAAGGGTTTCTGTTAATTTTGAAATAAAGATTTGATTTTTTTTTATTATTTATTTTTCAATTTATTGTTTTAAAATAGTAAAACATCAACGGAACTACATGATAATATATCTGAATTACCAAAGAACATTGGTTATATATGTTTAATATTAAAAAGGAGGGAACAAAATGAAGAAATTATACGAATTGTATTGTTTATTATAGTGGGCAAACAGGAAAAATGTAAATAATGTATTTGATCACTTCAGCTCTTTTACTGAATGTCATTATTACACAATTGAAGATTTTACACTGTTATTGGGTGTATCAAATCAAAATATCATGCTTTTTAATGCGTCTGATGGAGCTGACACAAATTAATTTAAGAAGTGAATAAATGTACATTTTTAGGGAAAAAAAAAATCAGAAAAGTCTGTTGCTATACATGGTTCATGAGCTGAGACCTTTCTCTACAAATATATACATTTCTTAATAATGTATAATAAATAATAACTTAAAAACATTTTAAAACATGTTTTGTCCCTTATCTCAAGAATCAGTGATATATGTGTGTGTATGTATGACAAACTTGAAGATTTAAATGAATTACTCAAATTTTCACTTTGAATTCAGTACAGTTTTTTTATCAGCAGAGATTCTTTCACTTCGCTGTTTTATATTTGGTATTGGTCGCAGGTGTTTTTGTCCTAAAAAATGAAACAAACCTCTTTGTCACGCACAACTATGGGTTTACAACCTGAACCCTGATTCAGGAATTTCAGTTAACCACAAATAACAGCTGTACAAAGATTAAGAGTGACTTACCCATGCAGAAAGCGCACACAGCAATACTAAAGTCAAAACTCGTTCCATGATCAACCCGGTATGTGGTCAGCATAAACAGCACCTTTATAACACTACTACTCCCTATTTAACCACTGTATTCAAAAAACGTATTTAACTGAAAATAATTTCATCTAGCCTGTTAGCATTACAGTGCTCATGACAGTTTTGGTACTGTATTTAGTCTCTTTAAACTCTCAGTTTCTGACGCTGCTCTCTGTCTCTGTTCCCTCTCTGGTGACTGATAAATGACCTGTTTTATTGCCACTTCTCCTTTTTCTCATGACGGGAAAACAATGAACATCAACCTTTGTGCTGCCTTTAAACTAAAGTTCTTCCTTATTCTAAAACTCCTCCCTTTTTTATTTCCAAACTGGTTATAACTAGCTTGTTGTCTCTTTTTAATTGCCCCTCACATTTCCCTATGCTTTATTATGGCCCGAGCACTGCAGTGCGAGGACCCTATTGAAATTGCTTAGTTTATTTTAGGTTGGTATTCCTCTAACACCTAATTAACTTTTAATTTTTAAAATTAAAATTAATTTTGTTTTCAAATATGATTTTAAGTAACCCAAAAGAAATAAAATGAATGAATAGAATTTAGTGTTTTTAGTTTTCCCTTGAATGGTGTTCTGCTTGTGGGTTGGCAAGTTAACAAAAGAATCTATTATCTTTACAAAGATCAAATACCCCATTATTCTTGCCAGTAACAATAGATAAAATTTATGGCTTAAGTTCCATAGCTTAGTTGGGTGTGTCTTAAATATATCTATATGATACTGTGCATATCATGATAAGGAGTTATTCTATATATATATATATATATATATATATATATATATACATATATATATATATATATATATATATATATATATATATATATATATATATATATATATATATATATATATATATATATATATATATATATATATATGAAGTTTACCAGACTGATGATGCTTGTATTAACAAACAACTTTTCTTTACTATAAACATATTGTAGGTCTAAAGATATGGGAAGGAAATTAAGTGTGGAGGGTTTGTTTACTTTTAATTTTCAGCCAACACAGGAGGAGCACAGTCAGCACTAATGTAATTGTTTTCCCTCCATGTCTTTCTCTGTGTCATGTTTTAGAATAGCTTTTAGATACACTCTGTATTTATTTATTTATTTTATTGCCATTTGCCAAACAGTGTCTGTGAAAAGTGTAATACATAACTGAATCACAAAATGGGTTTTATTGCTGTCTTTACATTATCAACAAACAAACAAAATGTCTTGACAGGAAGTGAATAAAAAAAACAAGAAAATGTTACTTGTTTACACAATATTTCTAGATAGGATGTTCATGTACACTACAGTCAAATGTTTTTGAACAGTAAGATTTTTGTTTTTAAAGGTCTCTTGTATCTTTTGTAACATTAAAAATGTCTTTATCATCACTTTTTTTTTTATCAATTTAAACCATACTTTCCTAAATAAAAGTATTACTTTCTAATTTTCTCAAAAAAAAAAAAAAAAAAAAAAAAATATATATATATATATATATATATAATGTTACTTTAGATAAATGTTATCTGAAATGCTATTTCAGATAAATGCTGATTTTTTGATCATTAAGTTCATCAAAAAATCCAGTTGTACTCAACTGTTTTAAATATTGACAATAATACTAGTTAAAATGGTAAAATATTTATTGAATAGAAACCCAACATATTAGAATGATTTCTGAAGAATCATGTGACATTGAAGAAAACCGGAGTAATGATGCTGACAATTTAGCTTTGATCACAGGAATAAATTTTAAAATATATTAAAATAGAAAGCAGTTATTTTAAATAGTAAAAAATATTTCACAATATTACTGCTTTTGCTGTATTTTGGATCAAATAAATGAGGCTTGGTGAAAAGAGAATTCTTTAAAAACATTAAAAGTCTTATTCAAAAGTCTTAAAACATTTGACTGGTAGTGTATGTCTACTATTTTAATTAGAGAGACAAGCATGTTCCTTTTTGTATAATTGTAAGCATGACGTATATTTGTCAGAAGCCGTTCAACAGGTTTTTCCTCTCAAAACAAAACTGTCGAGCCCCCTTCTGCTGCATTGCTGTCATTATGATCAACACAACACTTGTTTTGTCAACTGGCACTTTCCACGAATGTTCAAATTGGTGTCCTGTTTCTTTTTAAAGCAATGAAGGTGCACACAAATCCCTCATTCTTTGGGGAAATATTTTATCAAAAAAATATTGTCTAACATCAGAATGGCATTTCTAATTTTTAAAATGAACAACAATATCTTAATTTAGGCATAGATCTCAAAATAATAATAATAATAATAATAATATTACTAAATAATTATTTAAATTGCCACAAACTATATTTAGCTGTTATATTATTTCCTTCATTTTATGTATAACCCTGTTGCCACATAGTCTTGACTTTTACCCAATTCTCAAACAAGCTTAATCATTCAATGCTTTTACCATAATACATTTAAGAGAATAGAATCTTAGGGTTCTTTATTACACGGCTCTGTGGGATACTCGATTCTGATTGGTCAGACACGTCATTCCGAGGTTGGCCTATGTGGCGAATGTCAGTCCTGGAGATCCCCAGAGTTTTGCTTCAACCCTAATCAAACACAACTGAACAAACTAATCAAGGTCTGAAAGGTTACCTGCTACAGGCAGGTGAGTTTTTATTAGAGTTGGAGCTGAACTCTGCAGGACTGTGGCTCTCCAGGACCGGACTTCACCACCCCTGTCCCCAAAAAACAACAAGTGAAAACTAATAACAGTCACAGGCTCATCCAGGTAACTGCAGTTGGCGCTATTGGCTTGCTGGGAACATTTTTTCTTCATGGAAGCTTTGCGTTTGGTTGGCTAATAAAATATTAACGCTCAATTTAATATTCTCTGTACAATTATTTATGTCACCCTTGCATAGCAGACTAGCTCTCCCTTGTTTCATACAAATGCATTGAAACAAATGATTGTTTTGTACACTGTAATGGATTGTAAGATAACTAACAAACTGGTAAGATTTTAAAACAGTTTCATTTAAAATCAATATCTTTTATCGCCATTATTATTCATGTAGTGAAATGCTGTGTAATAAGCCCGCTTCACGTTGGGTTGCCTGTAAGCCTGTCAGGCTTTATTCTGCCATAACAACAGGCTGGATATGCAGTATCTCTTACTAAATACATGTATTTAATTATTAGAATTTACTAAATGATTCAGTTTTGTTGCCCATATTATGGATTATGAAAGTTTCATATTTTGGTTTTGGGAGTCCCCAAAAACAGGTTGACATACATACAAGGTTGAAAAACACTTTTATTGTTTTATAATATGCATTTATTTTATCTTCCTCGACAACTTTGCATGACACTAATCCGCAGTGATTGGTCCAATGACCCAGTCGGTGGTGATTGGTCTATTGCGTGTAGCGCATGTCGGAAACAGAACACCCATCACCATTACATTAAACATTCAAACAGCCATGGTATACATTGGCCCAACGCAGAAATGTAGTGATAAAGCACTGCAGATTGTATTGCTCTATTCTTTATCAGGATTCCAAGTAAAAACACTTTCAGATTTAAATCTTTGCAGGATGTTTTTTATTCACTTAGAGCTGTGTTACACACTGCATTAAAGGTAATTTTCAAAAATCCATAAAATGGGCACTTTAATTAAAAGTAAAAACAAAAAGAATTAAACTGTAAACTCTTCTTATGCTTATTGTTTGACTTTTGTAAACATAAACACCACATATAGGCCTAATAAAAATCAAAAGAGTGTTTTCATGACACGTCATCAATCAGCCATATTGGCGGTACTGAACGTAAACAATGCCACTGAACCAAATGAAACTCACCCATTTTGCTGATTATTGATGCTGAAAATGGTCAATTATTGTCATGTTTTGGGCTATTAATTGGTCGGAACAGGAAAAACGTGTACTGTAGACTGCCAAAAGTTATAACAAATCAAGGAGAGTGCAAAAAAAAAAAAAACTGTTTGAGGAATAAAAGGCATTTGCGGTTGGTTAAACTGAACCAGCATTTCCAAGGCAAGAATCTTGACAACATTCGTGTTTGTTCTTATCATTTCCGGTCAGGTAGGTTAAATATTAGGCTAATATCTTAATTAATACTGCTTCTACGTATCTTTATCACCTATTAACTAGTTTGTCAAAACATTGGACCCTTTCTTGTGTCCTTCTTTATATGATTTAGCAGCTTCCACGTGTTTTTCTGTGGTTAGGACAGCATAAATTAGCAGAACAACATATTGAGTAGTACATTATCTATGCTGTTGTTTACATCCAAGTACTGCCAATATGGCCGCATATCAGGGTAACTGACCAAATCGTGATTTAAGTGCAAACCCTTTATACTTTAAAAATCGATAAAATCAATACTTTATAATGTAAAAAATAAATAAATAAATAAAAAATTGGTAGGCTGTTGTTGAACAACTGTTCTACTATTGTTGAAAGAAAAATCCTATTTTGTACACTACCTGTAGAAAATAGTCATAATTAGTCATAATTGTTTAATTTTTTGGAAAATCGTTATTACTCATTATTATTCACTTACTTAAAGCTTTATGATTCTGCAAAGATAAGCAAAGTTATTATATATAAATACATTAAATAGCCTAAGTAGGCTTACTTTCACATTCATTCTTATTAGCCAAAAACAGATTTTCACAAGAGGTTTTTTTTTTTTTTTTTTAATTTCTTGCACTCATAATCAGATACATATCAACACAATAATGGATGACAATATAATAAAATAAAACAGGAAGACAATAAATGAAAACAAAAAAACAAGAAGAGCAGAGGTAGCAGCTCAGATTACATAATCATCAAATCATTACACATTTTCACAAATTTGACACTTTTTTGTTATTAATGTATTTAAGTGTTAAAATTAGGTAGTTGAGGTCACAAAGAAAATTATGTAATTCGGTTAATGTTACAGAAAATTTACATTTATGTATGTAATATTTTGCCAATAAAATAAATATGTTTCCTATATATTCTATGTCATGTTTACTATGAGAAAAATAACAGAATATACCGCACATAGTGAAATCAATGTTTAAATTGGATTTTGAAGAAAGGAATTTTGACAAGTTAAACCAAAATTCTTTAACAAGGGGGCATTTGAAAAAAAGATGATCAAGTGACTCAGTATTGAGATTACAAAAATTACAGTTCAAGTGAGCATTACCAAATTTGGACGTAATCTCATTAGTGGGGTATATGTTATGCAAAATGTAATTCCACTGTAATGTAATTACATTATTCCACTTATTACACAGCTGCTTGATAGATTATTTAGATGTTTCGTGTCAAAATAATTAGACACAAAACACTGATCTGAGTTGAAATATCTGAACACAAAGCTTCCATGAAGAAATCAGTTGCTAGCAAGCAGCAAGTTTAAACTAGACAGACATTTTAGGGATACAGTGCAGTCATACCAGTTTTCTTACACAACATTTCACCACATAAATAATCAAGTAGTAGTACTAGTTTGTTAATTATCTTATAATGCATTACAGTGTACAAAAAAAAAAAAAATAAAAAAAAATAAAAAAAAGGCAGCAGCTGCGTTTGTATGAAACAATAGAGCGAGTCCACGATACCACGGTAACAGAATTAAGAAATTGTGAATATAATATTGAATGGAGCTTTAATATTTTATTAGCTAACAAAACGCAAAGCTTCCACCAAAAAATACTATAAAGCATATAGCACCGACTTAAGTTGCTCCGAATGAGTCTGTGTTATTAGCTTTTACCAGTTGTTATTGAGGAATAACCTACCTTGGAATGTCATGACTGACCAATCAGAATCAAGCATTCCACAGAGCCGTGTAATAATTTAATTTAAAGCACAGTCACCACAAATTCAGATTTAACACTTCTTATTTACTTTGAGATCATTGTGAGGTTAAATACAGATCTGAAATCATAACAAGAAATAGTTTAATATCTATGATACTGGGTTTGAAATCAAATGTTTGCATAGTTATGACAGGAAACACTAGCATCTAACAATGCCTTGGAAAAAACAATTAATGTTAAAAAATAAAGTTTATACATAAACTCAAATAGGAAATAAAACACTTATCGAATAAGCATGTGTCCTGTTCTGTGTCCTAAATTCCTGAAACATTGGTGTCTCATTTTAGAGCAGTCAATGCAATTTACGAAAGAAAAGTCAATTAAATATGTATGTGGGTGTTGGTATGTGAAAAAAATCAGATGTAATCCCCTTTGTAATCTCTGGCATTTTTCAGAAGTAACTGTAATTTAATTACACATTTTTTCTCAGCAGCTGTAACTAATTGCTATTACATTTATTTTGTAATTAAATTACGTAATTCCGTTACGTGTAACTAGTTGCTCCCCAACACTGCTAACGACTTGATCTAAGTAAAGTCTAACGTAGTACATGTATCAAGGGTTTTTGACCTGCATTACAATACGTGATGACCTACATTACATTACATTGTAAATACTTCAATTTTTAACCTTATTAAAATCATCCACGATGTTTTCGTCTTTACAACTTCAAAGTTTTTTTTCTTTCTTTTCTTTTTTTTTTTTTTTTTTACCGCCTGAATTTTATATGTTATCGCCAGGATACACATATCAGTGTTGTATCCATTATTATAAGGATACAGCAAGCACTGTAACATGATTGATATGCAGACGCTGCACTGCAAATAACTAATTATTAAGATATATATCACTCTGACAGAGTAAGCCTACATGTCTTTTTGACTATATCCATCATCTTTATTTAAATTTATTTTGGGATATTAGATTAATGCTGCTACATTTTATTTATTTAGATTTTATATTATTCTAATATTAAAAACATTTACAATAATAATAAAAAACAACAGCCATTAAATTTAAATTAAGACTCTACTTCGCTAATAACGCCTCAGTCAGGTCAAATAAATGTTTTATTAGTTTATTTTCACCCTATCGTCTGATACAATACAAAACACTACAAAACTACAAAAGTCTCCCTGAAGAGAGAGAGAGAGAGAGAGAGAGAGAGAGAGAGAGAGAGAGAGAGAGCACAGTCTAGCCATTGAAACCGGCAGACGCAAAAAGAGCTGGTTACCCAGAGAGGAAAGAGTGTGTGCTTACTGCAAGACAGGGGAGATTGAGACAGAGGTGCACTTCCTCCTCCAGCTGCCACAAATTCAAATCTATAAGATAACTATATGTAAATAAATTCACAAGCATCATAAAGATCGTCAGAGGCATGATGAGGAACAAATATTGTATTTTTAAAGTCATGCCAATAAAGCTTTTTTTTTTTTTTTTGTCTTTAGCCATTAGGTCGATCTATCTCCAAGGATTAAATAATAATAATAATAATAATAATTAGAAATTGTCATCTTTGTGTTAATATACCTTGTCCCCGACCGTGTGCGCATTTAATTGTTGGACATGGGACTTTAAAGCCCCGGTATAACCCTCTATAACGAGTCTATCGGTTAAAGGGAACCCCGACTGACAGGATTGTTTTCCTTCTTTTTATAGGGTATAAAAAATGTCCGCATATTTTAGTAGGCCTATAACTTTTATACTCTGTCACGGCACAGAGAGTGAGAACGAAAAATAATATTTGATTCATGAACAAATTATTGATATAACTATAAGACTATCAGAGAAAAAAAAAATAAACCCCATTTTTTCATAAAGAACAAACAATTTTGTAATTAGCAGAATTTTTATTTCCAAAACGAATGAATAAAAAATAAAGATAACTTAAATCCTAAAACTATTTCATTCAAAACTACGCCATCGTTGCTTAAATAAAGTTTGAATGCACTTACTAGTTTAAAATCACAGAATATTATTATTTGTGTAAGCCTATGAAATGCACCTATATATCGTAATTACGGTTTAATTTACATGAAATACTAGCTTCAATGAAAGCCGCAATACTGCGCATGCCCGTCAGACATCAAATTCGTATTGGATCAGCGCCAGCTGACTCCTAAACTGTAGATGTCGCTGTGAACAAAAGCAATACGGAGATTTACTGCCGAAGAAACAACAAACACTGGAATATAAACTGAGTTTATTATAAAGTTTTATTCTGTTTCCAGCAGTAATCTGCCGTGCGTCTTTGCTGAAAAGGTGAGTCTATGATTTGCAGGTCTTGTCAAAGAAAATCTGCAAATATATAATGGAACAACAGAAAGACTTTAGAAACAATGTCCTCCTTTTGTCTTTGTTTATACGTTGCGTTTGATAAAATGTTGCATAGCGTTACCGTTTATTTAGACAAGTTTTATTTGTATGTAAAAGTGATTAGCTTGGGCTTCATTATCTACAGAAATGGCGTCAAACAAATAAATACAAATATAAACTTTTAGCCTTATTTTGGATTTTAGTTTGACATTATTTTGTGTTGTCTCTCTTTGTGTTGGACATTGTTTGTTGAAGGTCTTGTGTAATCCTCTATACTGTACGAATGTAAATGTTCAAACATTTAGACAGAACAACAGACTTTTAGACATTGTGTTGGTCTAAAATAGAATAAAAATAGGAAGTTCAGGGAAAACCCCTATTTATAAACTTCCTATTTCTATTCCTCCACTTACTATTTTAGACCAACGCAATTTTAAATACAATAAAAAAGCAACAATGGAGTGGAAGAATATAATTAAGCCAGGACTTTTCGTATAATAAATTAATACAGTTAAAAACATAATTGTGGATTATTTTGGTAGTGCCAGAATTGCCAAATATTTTATTTTAATTATTGCCGTACAACATATGCATCTACCCATGTCATTACAGCCTAAATAGAGTTTACAGCTACATATCTATTAAAAAAAAACAAAATGCATAAATTAAAAGGTTTATATATGCCACTTTTATTTGTATTATTTTTGAGTCAATGTATCCCTATTTTTAAATTAAGAGCCATACTTCAAACAGAGTTACATGTTTTTAGTACTTTCACAGTCTTGCGTCATATCTGATAAATCTATAACTGGTTAGACAGAAACAGAATTCAGTACGATACACTCACTCATTATCAGCACTGAACACACTTTACATGGTAAGAGTTGTGCAATATGCATATATTGACATTTTCTTTTTATTTTGTTAGTACATGTTATATTTGTCTTGAATTCATCTCTGCTCTACAAACTTTAAGTTTTCTGTATTATAGTGTATCTCTTTTGTGTGTTTTCCTCTTCAGAAATGTCTCTAGTCAAGCAGAATCTTCACCCGAATAATGAGGCAAACATCAACAAACTGATAAACCTCAAGCTGACGGCCTCATATGTGTATCTCTCCCTGGTCTGTTAAACATAAACATTGACCATGTTTATTTGAAATGTTATTTTTAGCTTTATGTGTTTACATTTGTGCACAGAAATACATTTTAACATAAAGGTTTCTTTGTTAGCAGTTACTTAATGCTAAATGTGCATTCTGCACAGGTTCTAAAATATTTTTAGAAAATATCAATTGTTGCTAAGTTTTTAAGAATAGAATATTTCAGTGTTTAAATCTGAATATTCTATTTGCACTAATGGTGAAATAACGTTGTTTATATATTAATAATTGACCCCTGTATGTCTGTTTAACACTAATACAGTCTCTCTTTGTCTCATAGGGAATGTATTTTGACAGAGATGATGTGGCTCTGCCCAACTTCTCAAAGTTTTTCCTGGAGCGTTCACTGAAGGAGAGGGATCAGGTGGAGCACCTTCTGGAGTATCAAAACACAAGAGGAGGACGAATTGTTCTCCAGACCATTGTGGTGAGTGGATTTTAAAGGAATAGTTCACCTAAAAATGGAAACTGTCATAATAATATACTTTCAAAACCATATACTTAAAGCTGCAGTCTGTAACTTTTTCTTGTGTTCAGAATTTACAAAATTTATGTAATAAGCGAGTACATTGAGTAAAGATTTTTTTCCAAGGACTAGAAAGATCTGTTCAATGACTGAATGAATAAATAAATAATTTTAAAACAAAAACTATTTATTTATTTACACACACACTCGTTTGTAATTAAACATTGTTGAATAATACATTACAGTTAAAATTATAAACAAGTACTTTACATGTACTTGTGTGTATTATCACATCAAAATTGTTGTTCTTGTTTAAAGCATGACAAGTTTATTAAAAGAGAAGTCCACTTCCCGAACAAAAATGAACAGATAATGTACTCACCCCTTGTCATCTAAGATGTTCATGTCTTTCTTTCTTCAGCCATAAAGAAATTATGTTTTTTGAGGGAAACATTTCAGGATTTTCCTCCATATAATGGACTGATATGGTGCCCCGATTTTGAACTTCCAAAATGCAGTTTAAACGCGGCTTCAAACGATCCCAAATGCGGTTGTAAATGATCCCAGCCGAAGGAAGTAGGATCTGATCTAGCAAAACGATCGGTTATTTTCATAAAAATAATACAATTGATATTCTTTTTAGTGTCAAACGCTCGTCTTGTCTTGCTCTGCCTGAACTGTTTTTTCCAGTTCATGAAATTATGTTGAAAAACTCCCATCTCATGTTCTCCCTCAACTTCAAAAACCCCCTATATGGCTGTTTTACCTTTTTTGTTAAGGGTGTTTGATCTTCTTTGCATGTTCACTTTGCAAAGACTGGGTCAGAACTTTTGCAGTGATGTAGGATGATTTTGAAATGATTTTTGAAGTTCAGGAAGAAAATACAATTGGACATCGTGAGCTATAATACATAGAGTTCAGGCAGAGCAAGACAAGACGAGCGTTTGAGATTAAAAAGTATTTAAGTTGTATTTTTTTAAAATGAAAATAACCATTCATTTCGCTAGATAAGACCCTTCTTTCTCACCTGGGATCATTTACAACCGCATTTTTGATCGCTTGAAGCCGCATTTGAACGGCATTTTAAAAGTTCAAAATCGGGGCACCTTATCAGTCCATTATATAGAGAAAAATCCTGAAATGTTTCCCTCAAAAAATGTAATTTCTTCACGGCTGAAGAAAGAAAGACATGAACATCTTGGATGACAAGGGGGTGAGTACATTATGTGTAAATTTTTGTTTTGGAAGTGGACTTCTCCTTTAAAACAAGGATTTAAATTGTATTTTAATGGAAAACTATTAATTTGACAATATGTGACCCTGGACCACAAAACCAGTCAATTTTATTTATTTTTTTTATTTATTTATTATTTATCTCTTTACTTGGATTATTGCATAATCTAAAAGCTGAATAAATACTTTCCATTGATGTATGGTTTGTTTGAATAGGACAATATTTGGCTGAGATACAACTATTTGAAAATCTGGAATCTAAGGGGGCAAAAAAATCTAAATATTGAGAAAATCACCTTTAAGTTATCTAAATGAAGTTCTTAGCAATGCATATTACTAATCAAAAATTAAGCTTTGATATATTTACAGTAGGAAATTTACAAAATTTCTTAATGGAACATGATCTCTACTTACTATCCTAATGATTTTTGACATAAAAGAAGAATTGATCACTTTGACCCATACATTGTATTGTTGGCTATTGCTACAAATATACCCGTGATTCTTAAGACTGGTTTTGTGGTCCAGGGACACATTAAGTGTGAAGAAACAAGTGTACTGTAAGTTTACTATTCTTGGGTACTTTAAAGTTTAAAGTGCATTACAAATGCATGTTCAATACAGTTGGGCACACTTTCACAAAGCTGGTGTCATTGGCATCAAATCTAGAAGCTTATAAAAATCCATTTTTATCTTGCTCCCTATCACTTATCAGAAGCCCAGTCGTGATGACTGGAAAGGGGGTATGGATGCAATCATGTTTTCTCTGGATCATCAAAAGTCTCTTAACCGATCCCTTTTGGAGATCCACAAAGCAGCTGGAGACAACTCTGACCCTCATGTGAGTAGCTTAAAGGAAATGGAACTGATAACCCTTCTTCCTTCTCATTTATTGTATGTGTTTTCCAATATATTAGCATGTTATTATTTTTGAATAACAGTGTAAATTACTTTCTCCATCACACTGTTCCAGCTCTGTGATTTCCTAGAGAACAAATTCTTTACTGACAGTCATGACACTATTAAGACGCTGGGTGACTACGCTGGCAGCCTGAGTCGCCTCATCTCTTCTGACCCGCACGGCAAAATGGGAGAGTACCTGTTCGACAAGCACACTCTCTGAACCACTCCGATTTGATGAGTTTTGTTGCCAACATTCCGTTAATCAATATGTGCACTGGTGAATGAGATTAAGGATTTTCTGCACATTTCCATTTTTACCTTTCAAGAGATAGTTTGGTAAGAACAAACCAGTGTTTTGACACCACATTTTGAAGTTTGTTTAAATCACGTAAAAGTGGGCCTCTACTGTGAAGTGTGGTAATCCAAATATGGTACCCTTGCATTCAAGCCTTAACTACTCCGTGTCTGTTTACAGAATTGTATAGATGATAGAGCCATATCTTGCCAAAAACCATCCTATAAGCTCCTGTAAGTTCTTTAGGACGGGTACAGTGTGTCAGCGAAACGAGAGCCTATATTTATGTATTGTACTCCAAAAACTTACCTCAAACTCAATGTCAATATAGCAATAACAATAAATCAAGTATTTCAAAAAATTTTTGGTTTCTGATTTTTCTTGGTCCTTTAATTTAACCTCTTTACAGTATTATTTTTTTTATAAAGTCTATAAATACAATTACATTAAAGCAAATTCATATTATACATATATATGACTATCTATAACTTTTTTTTTTTTAAACGTAGTTCAATTTACATTTGTACTCTATAATCAAATTAAGCAAATCATTTACAGATCACAGAGTAACTTGAGACATTGCTGTCTTGCTCATAAACTCATAAAATGCCGTCTTTTGTTAAAATGGAGGGTGTATGTACATTTGTTCATTTAGTTAGTTTAGCAAATTAAAATCAGAGGCATATTCAAGTTTGAAAATCTACAAAAAAGACAGTTATAAATTAAGTAATTATTTTAAGATATTGAGCCATAATAATGAAAATGGTTTTAAATTGTTACAACACAGTCAGTAAAAAACCATAAGCATCTTGGGTGAGAGTGTGGGAACTGAAATGTTCTCATGGTTGCACACAGTTCCTATGAAGTATGAAATTAATTAAGCTGGTATGTTTTACATATTTTATAGTAATTAAGTCATTATAACATTTTATGCACAAAATATTGTATTGTTTTTATTATTATTATTATTATTATTATTTTAAATTACACTGAATTATCTGACCAAATGAACCTGTTCTTTAAAGTGCTGACTGTGAATAAAAAAAGATCTTTTTGCTTATTTGACACTGCACACATCCTCCTTACGCATGGACATGGTTGAATACACCAGTTGTTTTAACTGACGCTAAAGGCAGTTATGAATTAGGCAGCTATAATGTGTCAGCCACAGAGATAAGGACTGAAACTGCTGACTCATTTTGTGTGTTGTTCGGATATGAAAAAGTATCCAGTTGTTTTCTTGTTCTTGAATGTTTTTTTGTGTGGTTTGTGTTCTCAAAACCACTGAACTGCACTGAATGCTTCTGCCCAAAAAACGTATTTCTATGACAATAGATACATAGATCTAACAAAAAAAAAAAAGAAAAGGATTATAATTTGTAAAATATCAGTTTTATGTAAAGTTATTGGTAATGTTTAACCAGCTAAAAAAGCAAAAGGGATTTGAATTACAATTGTTTTGTCATGGTACAATAGATATACAATGAGATGCATAGCAAAGTGGAAAATAAAATGTATTTAAGATCTTTACTTTTTTCGTTAATTAGAATGGTTTAGACCAACAAAAAAAAAAAAAGTATAATTTGATGAATCTGGAGCTATATAAAATATTTAGAGGCCAAAACTCAGCAAAATTCTAATATCTTGTATAGTTGATTACTTATCTAGGATGAATATAAACATCAGTTGTCATTCTGTATCGCCAAATATTATCTCTTATTGAAATGATCTTTTTAAATCCATAGTTTTATGATCAAAGCTCTGTAGTTTTTATTTTGGGAGCCAAAATTACAACGGCGTTGTAGTATAACAATGTTTTAGTGCCATGTTAAAAAATAAAAAAAAAAACGAAAATTACGAGATGTCATAATATTTTGAAAATAAATTAGAAATATTTTGAGAATAAAGTCGAAATGTTAAAAAAAAATAAAGCAGAAATCACAAGAATAAAGTCAAAATATTTTGAGAATAAAGTCTGAATTTTTTTTTGTGAATAAAATTAAATGTTTTGAGAATAAAGTCAAAATGTTTCGAGAATGAAGTTGAAATTACGAGAATATAGTCGAAATATTTTGAGAACAAAATGAAAATTACGAGAATAAAGTCTGAATGTTAGAGAAAGTTGAAATTACGAGAATTAAATTTAAATTAAAACAGGGTAAAAAAGCATGATGGCATTTTAGTGCCACATTTAACAAATAAATAAATAAATAATCTAACATTATGAAAATAAGGTCAAAATGTTTCTAGAATAAAGTTGAAATTCCAAGAATTAAATCGTGAAAGTCCACCAAAAAAATGTATTAATAATCCCAAATAATAATCCATTCATTTGTCTTTCATATTGCATGTACAACACTGTTGATAGCAAAGTTAAAATCTTATCATGCGAGGCTGTTGTTTTCAAGAGAACAGAAGCACTTTATTTACCAGCTCATAAACAGATGGGGCAATCAAAACCTCAAGAGGATGCAGAAAAGCGTGGTGGAAGATAATGAATGCAGTATGGCCCTGACTGCTGTCATTGGTTTGAGGTTCCTCTTTAAAGGAGGAAGTTTCTTGATGTCACCAAGAGGTTAGGAAATGACATCAGATTGGATGGTTATTGAGCACATGATGGACTGGATCCAATCATGATGTCCAGAGCATGCCAACATGCATGTGCTAGTGAAAAACAAAAACAACCTGAGTTGTTTATTATTCAAAATGATTCACAAGTCAAATAACAACCCAATCGACAGGATTTTAAATAAACTATATCAATCCAAGCATGTTTTCAATTATACTGCTTACTGTACAGCAGAATAGAAATATAACAACAACAACAATAATAGAAATTCAATATTTTTAATACCATCCACATATTAAACTCTACTGACCTTCATGCTGTACCACCAAAACATCACGTTTCAAGTAAATCGTTGTGGCTATACACTCATTTCCTTCTGCATTTTTTATGCTTTTTTACTGATTGTGGTTAAAGGAGAAGTCCACTTCCAAAACAGAGATTCACATATAATGTACTCACCCCCTTGTCATCCAAGATGTTCATGTCTTTCTTTCTTCATTCGTAAAGAAATTATGTTTTTTGAGGAAAACATTTCAGCATTTTTCTCCATATAATGGATGGTGCCCTGATTTTTAACTTCCAAAAGACAACTTAAATGCGACTTCAAATGATCCCAAATGTGGTTGTAAATGATCCCGGCCGAGGAAGAAGGGTCTTATCTAGCAAAACGGTCAGTTATTTTCATTTAAAAAATATACAATTTAAATACTTTTTAATGTCAAATGCTCATTTTGTCTTGCTTTCCCTGAACTCTTCTGATTCAAGACAGTTAGGGTATGAAAAACTCCAATCGTATTTTCTCCCTCAACTTCAAAAATTCATTTCAAAATCATCCTACATCACTGCAGAAGTACCGACCCAGTCTTTGCAAAGTGAACATGCAAAGAAGAGAAGGGAGAACATGAGATGGGAGTTTTTCAACATACCCTAACTGTCATGAACCGGAAAAAGCAGTCCAGGCAAGACGAGCGTTTGACATTAAAGTATATAAATTGTATTATTTGTATGAAAATAACCAATCGTTATGCTAGATAAGACCCTTCTTTCTCAGCTGTGATCGTTTATAAACTGCATTTGGGATCGTTGGAAGCTGCATTTAAACAGCATTTTGGAAGTTCAAAATCGGGGCACCCTATCAGTTCATTATATGGAGAAAAATGCTGAAATGTTTTCCTCAAAAAATATAATTTCTTTACGACTGAAGAAAGAAAGACATGAACATCTTGGATGACAAGGGGGTGAGTACATTATCTGTAAATTGTTATTCTGGAAGTGGACTTCTCCTTTAACTCATCAGAACCTTTGTCTTTTATTTTTTCAGTCGTAAAGAAATTATGTTTTTTGAGGAAAACATTTTAGCATTTTGAACTTCCAAAATGCAGTTTAAATGCGGATTCAAATGATCCCAGAACTTCTGCAGCAATGTAGGATGATTATGAAATGATTTTTGAAGTTGAGGGAGAAAATACGATTGGAGTTTTTCGACATACCATAACTGTCTTGAGGCAGAATACACAGAGTTCAGGGAGAACAAGACAAGACAAGCGTTTGAGATTAAACAGTATTTAAATTGTATTTTCTTTAATAAAACAAAATCGTTTCACTAGATAAGACCCTTCTTCCTTGGCTGGGATTGTTCACAACTGCATTTGTGATTGTTTGAAGCCGCATTTAAACTGCATTTTGTAAGTTCAAAATTGGGGCATCATAGCAGTCCATTATATGGAGAAAAATCCTAAAATGTTTTCCTCAAAAAACATAATTTCTTTACGACTGAAGAAAGACTGACATGAACATCTTGGATGACAAGGGGGTGAGTAAATTAAATGTGAATCTTTGTTTTGGCAGTGGACTTCTCCTTAAAGAGTGAGGTTAGAATGTCACAAGTGCAAAAATTTACTGTTTTAGAGTTTAAAAAAACACTAGTAATTTTTCCATAAAGATTTCCCTGGTGTAAGCAGAACTTCAGGCTGTAGATTTTCAGTAAAAATCACTGTCTTCATCAACTTCGAAATCAAGCACATGCAACTCGTTTTTTTGTATCACTCTTCCTTCCTCTTCCTCCTCCTTCTCCTCCTCAACCTCTGTGCTGTTTCTGGGTTGTTTTCTATCCCGTTTCCCAACCTGATGATATTCCTTATAGATACCAGTCAGAGCCTGTGCAGCCTCTACAGACACTTTCAGCTTTCCCACCACATCCTGCTCTTCATCTGCACTGACAACTGAGACAGAAAAACAGACAATTAAGTTATGCATGTTTTTATATTTTCATCTACTTTAAAAATGACTGCAGCTAACCATCGATTTGTTCTTCGATAACATCATTTCCAGTCAGCAGAAGTTCTCGTAAATCCAAGTAGGCATAGCCGACATCTTCACATTCTTCTTGCTCGTTCATGGGCTCACTGACTACCGTGAACTTTAACCTTAAAGGAAGGATTAAAGGTAAAAAAAATATATTTTTTAGAAGATTTTAATGCCATGTGCAATGATTCATATTTTTATATCTATCAGTATCTCTAATCTTCTTTCTCTTTACCTGCCCTGGTTGGGGTCAGTGCCCTCCAGCATGGTGTAGAGGTAATGTCTCAGAGGAGATGCTTCGATGCAATCCACATGAATAACTATGATGATGATAAAAGGTAAGAATACATGAAATCTTAATGTTGTGTTACTTTAGCAGTTTTTTAAATGAATCACATCAATACGTTGACAGCCCTACTTTGCAATATGTTCTCTTGGAGTGAATGCCCCAAAAGACCTACAACTTATTTGTAGTTTTTTTTTTTTTTTTTTCAGATATGCCATTATGCCATTTTTGTTGTGCTTAATTGTAAAGAATTTGCACTTGTTGTTGTTGAGTTTTTTTTTTTTATAATGTTGATGAAATAAAAAGCCTCCACTTACATTAAGTGAACTTACAGTATGTTACATTTTTTTTAAAAGTCCCCTTTTTATAATCTTGTAAGGTTTTACTAACATTTGGCTAACATACTAAAGCTAAATATAAACTACTTTATTATTATTTATGATATAATATCATAAATAATAATAATATGTTATTCATTGTTGCATTTAAAGTTCATTTATTTTGTAATATTTTATAATTGGAAATTAACTAAATGAACTACACTGGTGTAATAACAATATATATAAGTTTCAGTAGAAATTACCATAAATACAAACATGACATTGAAAAGTACACTTTAACCACATTTCGGTAACACTTTACTTTACACAGCCTTTATGTATAATGCATTTTAAATGTAGTTTTTTAAATAATGCCCTGTAATGCACCTTAAAATGCTTAAAATTGTACAATCTCATGAATAATTGTATCCACTGTTAATACATTATAACACGAATCAATTCATTGTTACACTATGCATTTTAAATTTGGTTTTATAAAACGGATAGTTCCAGTCCTTGATTCTGAATGGCTGAGCTGTGCTCAAAGATGTTGTAAATTACTCTACAAAAAAACACCTTTGTTTACGTATGTGTGTTGCTCGGCAACCACAACTGTTTCTGGGGAACTAGATTTTTTGGCGGAAGAATAATGTTTGTATTAATAAGCACACAGAAGAGTGGTTTATAAACAACTCTGTGAATGTCCTTGAGTGTCCCAGCCAGAGCCTGGGCTTGAACCCAATCAAATATTTCTGGAGAAACCTGAAAATGTTCATCTGCCCCATCCAACCTGACAGAGCTTGAAAGGTGAGGAGAAGAATGGCAGATAATTGCTAAATGCTGATATGCAAAACTTGTCGCATCATACCCAAAAAGACTTGAGGCTTGAGTTAAGGGTATGAATACTTATGCAGTGTGTTTATTGTGTTTAACGTTTTAAAACATTTGCGAAGTTGTGACAATTCTGTTTTTGCTTTGCCATTATGGTGTATGGAGTGTAGATTGATGTGGGGATGGGGGAATAAAGCAGTGTATTCTAAGGCAGCATAAATGTGGGGAAAAAAACTAAGGGGTATGAATATTTTCGCAATGCACTATAAAAATGTCAACTAAAGTGTTACTTATATTTTAACAAATAATAGAATTATGAAATTATATATAAAGATTATTTTAAATCCTACTTAAGTGGGTCGAAACATATATTTTTTAATTAGACATAACATAATTGAATTGCAATTAACTTGCAATTAAGTGTTCAAACTCATACATTTTGTTCACACATATGTTTATTCTTTTGAAGTACATTGTTTATGTAATAATTACTTGGACTTATATGGACTTTTTCATAAGGGTATGAACAGCATTTCTCTTTGTAAGTGGCTACAACCAGCAATAGCTTGTTGACTGCTGCAACAAGTTTCCAGGTTTCAAAGTTTTTCCACACTCAAAATTAGTGCAAATCACAGTCAGTCCAAACATAATTGATTTTTGATATACAGCTAATGTGTGTTAAATGGATGTTTGGGCCAATAAGACATCACTGTGGATGGAGCTACTTATAAGATAATTTCACTTTTGTGAACTTACCTCGTGTAAAATTATAATGTATTTCCTCCCCATCTGTTGGTTTACGCAGGGACATAGGTGTTTCTGTTGTCTCCATGGGAATACCTAGAAGACGGTACTCTACATAAACCTGGTGGACTGATTGGTCAAGTGCAACACTTGAAGAAGGGTTAAAAGAGAGTGACAGGATTTCCACTCTGAGTCTGTCTCCCTGTGACACACAAAGACAAATGTTTGACTTTATAATGTAGATTTGACTCTTTACATTTAAAAACAGAAACATACCCTATCCGAGTACATGATCACAAACATTTCTGGCTATTTCTTACACAAAATGTTCCAAAATGTGTCAAATAGTATTTAGTAATGTAAGTACCTGTTGCCACAAGGGGCACTTTAGTCTAATTATAGCAAAACTTATAATAAAATGTAAGTTCTAATAAAATGTAATGTTTTGATTACTTCCAGCATCTGGCATTTTAAAGCATGTCAAAGTTATGTCAACAGTGTCGTAGTGCTTTACCAAAGTGCAATATGATAATGATAAAAGCGATCCTCCAGATTTAAATCTAGCTATATTGTAGTTACATTGTAAATTGCATTTACATATAGTTGTCAAGCACAGATAACAGTATCATTGTGGCTCGGTCACATGCCTGTAATCAAAAGTAATCAACAGAGTTAGATAACGGATGATTTTTCCAGAGCTAGTTATCAGTCATTTAAGTGACAAGGTTGAGAAATATATGTTATGGCTATCATTTCAGTTAGTAACATTTCAGATTACAAGCAGAATTACTGTAACATTAAGTGTTGTTCCTTATTGTGGTTGAGCATGACTTAAATTGAGGCAATTATTGAAATGAGTTATACTGCAGTAATAACTTTGGTCATGGAGTAGTTTACGTGTAAATAAGTAGCTTAAACTGACAGCTGCTAGAAAGTAACACATAACGCTTTAATCCCACAGTGAGTCAGCCAGAGCTATGGAAGCCCATTTTGGCCACTGAATTAAAAAAAAAAAAAAATTATAATATAAACTCGCAATTCTGACTTTTCTTCTCAGGATTGTGCGATACACTGCCCTCCAAAAGTTTGGAAACACCCTAGAAAAGTGGGGTTTTGGACAATATTGGCATGAATCCTATTTAATTTGTGATAATTTTGCACTGATACGGGTCAACACAAACTACGAAAACATATTTTATTACATAAACAGTTTATACATAGAAAAAACTTTTTAAAAAATTTTCAATTCATCAAAATATCCACCATTAGCAGCTATTACAGCTCTGCATAATCTGGGCCTAAATTCATTGTATTCTAAATTTAATTGGCAATCAGTTGTTGAAGCTATTAAGGTGTGCTGACCCAAAAATCTTTTAAAAACCTGGGCCAAGTTTAAACCAGTAACCAGGCATCACAGCTGGCAAAGGGGCATGTCTGACTTTGATATGTATATATTGCCATTATTATGTAATCAAAAATGAAAATTATTATTGCTGGTCTTCAATGATAATGTCAAGTTACTTTAATGTATTTGCACCAAAAAATGATAAGGATTTATGCTTATATCGTCCAAAACCACACTTTGCCAGGGGTGTTTCCAAATTATAGTCAAATTATGAAGAAATTATGAAGAAAAAAGACTGATGTTTTCTTTAAACTGTGAGTTTAAATGCGAGGGTTTTTTATTGCAGTTGCAAGTTTATATCACGCAATTCTAAGGGGGGGAAAAAGTCAGAAATGCAAGATAAAAAGTTGCAATTATCTGTTTTATTTTTTTATTAAAGGGGTCATCGGATGCCCATTTTCCACAAGTTGACATGATTCTTTAGGGTCTTAATGAAAAGTCTCTAATATACTTTGATTAACAATTCTCAATGGTTTTGTAAGACAACACCCTTTTTACCTTGTCAAAATGAGCTCTGCAAAAATCATCTCATTCTAAGGGGTTGTTCCTTTAAATCCAAATGAGCTCCGCTCGCCCCGCCCCTCTCTTCTCTCTGTGGAATGACGAGCTTGATTACTTTAGCCGCATGTAGCCGCGTTTAGCCGCTAAACTTCCTAACTATCATGTTATAAGGAAAGGCGATCGCAAGATTCATAAAAAAACATTTATACACACTTCTGCTGTAAGTGAAGCTGGATCATAAATGATTCACGCGAACATATACGGATATATGTAGATCGGGAGTCGCATTCCATGCACAAACAAACATAATCTACTGCATCTTCAGCGGCTCAGATGTCGGGAGTAAATGACGACCACTATGTTCATTATTACATCCAGCATCACAACACCTCAATTGCATCAGAGATATTCTTGTCTAACTTACATCCGTGCTTTGAAACAAGGAAAGTTACTGGACTGTGACAGCTGGTCTGAGGTAAGAGCTCATGTCAATCAACTATCGTGGGAGCGGCCTCTGTCAGTGTGACGACACAACAACAGGCATCTGAGAATGGCTCCATTTGAAAAAGGGGATATTATTTTTACAGATTAATTAAAAACCACTGCATGGATTTTTATCATTATAGGGTAGATTTGTACATACACTGCCAACACACATTAATGTTCAAACAACATGAAAAAGTGAAGTTTCCATCCGATGACCCCTTTAAGTGGAGCAAATGGGCACAAAAGAGCACAAAAAAAAAAAAAAATGTGGCAGTAACATGAGAAAAAAAAAAAAACTCTGGGAGAACCCAGGCTACACCAGGAGTCACTTCCCCTCTATAACATTTTTTTAATTGTTGAGATTCTATTAATGTAACATGTTTATTGTCTGTTATCATCACCTTTTTACGTGGTTTTGGAGGGTGAGGACTTATGATGACATCACTTCCAGTTGAATCTCTTGATTCATCAGACTGAGGGGCATCTATGTCACTTTGAGCTATTTTGGATATAAGACACAACAAAAAGCTTTAACTTGCTGTTTTATAATTTGTGTAATGAATAAAATTCTGGGGGAAAAACTCACTTCTATCTTCAGTTTCATTTTCCTGATCTTCATATTCCTGTTCCTCCTCCATTTTAATTTGCTTCAAAAGAAAAGATATTGAAGACACTATTGAACTGATTCAAATACTCAGTCGACACCAAGTATTCTTGTTGCATTTCCTTTACAGTTCCTTACCTCTGTCGAGTCATTTCGATAGCTTCTGTGGCTGCGAGGGGTGCTTGGCTTTGAGGCCGATGGTCTGACAATAGAGGTGGCAGGACTCGGGTAAGGTGACGTTGTGGGTTTCAATTTGTCCTGAACTGACAACGCTGCAGTAGGATGTTGTTTCCGTCTAACTGACCTTGAAGGTTGAGCCAAACGAGGTTTCTGATGATAAGATGTCAGTTCAGTGATCTGAATGGATGGTGACTGAGAGGGTTTGATTGAACTTCTTTGAGGGGTTTTAATAGACATAGATGGGTGAGTGTCAGTGGTCTTGGCTTCATGGTCTGGTGGAGGCCGAAGCTGAGACAGAAATTAAGTTAAAAGATTGAATTTATATTTTTCTGGCATATTAGACTTGCAGTTTTCATTTTGTAACTACGCTCCATCTCTCACTGTTAAAATTTACTTAAGACTGTAAATCTAAAAGCTTCATGTGAAAATATCAGCTTGCTGCAAAAGACTGCCCAATTCTTTCATGTTTACGGTTGAGGTCAAAAGTTTGCAGAATCCGCAAAATGTTAATTATTTTACCAAAATAAGAGGGATCACACAAAATGCATGTTGTTTTTTATTTAGTAAATATGTTTACATATAGTCTACAAGAGAAAATAATAGTTGAATTTATAAAAATGACCCCTTTCAAAAGTTTACAATCACTTGATTCTTAATACTGTGTTGTTACCTGAATGATCCACAGCTGTGTTTTTTTTTTGTTTAGTGATAGTCGTTCATGAGTCCCTTGTTTGTCCTGAAGAGTTAAACTGCCTGCTGTTCTTCAGAAAAATTCTTTAGGTCACACAAATTATTTGGTTTCTCAGCATTTTTGTATATTTGAACCCTTTCCATGTCCGTGGTTCACTCCGCCCTACGCAGCTTGCATATTTTGCGTATAGGGAGGATCAGCTCTGCATTCAGGTAACCACACAGTATTAAGAATCAAACATATGTAAACTTTTGAACAGGGTAATTTTGATAAATTCAACTATTATTTTCTCTTGTGGACTACAAGTACACGTTTTTTATGTGAAATATCTTTTTCAGGTCAGTACTAAATAAAAAATAACATGCATTTTGTATGATCCCTCTTTTTTTGTTAAAATTATTAACACTTTGCAGGTTCTGCAAGTTCAAAAACTTTTGACCTCAACTGTAAATACTGTAAATAAACTGGTAGATGTACTTATGTACATTTAAAATATATATTCAAAATATTAGAAAAAGGAAATGACAAAGATAAAACAGCTGAAATGAAATGTTAGATAACATTTTAGGAACCAATTCTTAGTATTTGCTTTAGCATGCATTAGCTAGCAGTTTGGGTGTTTATTAGTATTTATAAAGCATTATATAATATTAATATTAGTATTAGTATTAGTATATTAGTATTGGCTTAATCTGCATGACTATATTTTAAATCCCTTAATCCCACCCCATGAATTTAACAACTACAGGCAAAAGTCGTAGTTAATAATTAAAGGAGAAGTCCACTTCCAAAACAAAGATTCACATATAATGTACTCACCCCCTTGTCATCCAAGATGTTCATGTCTTTCTTTCATCAGTTGTAAAAAAAATTATGTTTTTTGAGGAAAACATTTCTGCATTTTTTTTCCATATAATGGACTGGTATATGGTGCCCCGATTTTGAACTTCCAAAATGCAATTTAAATGCGGCTTCAAACGATCCCGAATGCAGTTGTAAACAATCCCAGCTGAGGAAGAAGGGTCTTATCTAGCGAAACGATCAGTTTATTTTCATGAAAAAAAAAAAACATTTAAATACTTTTTAATTTCAAATGCTCGTCTTGCCTCAAGACAGTTAGGGTATGTTGAAAAACTCCAATCATATTTCCTCCCTCAACTTCAAAAATCATTTCAAAATCATCCTACGTCGCTGCAGAAGTTCTGACCCAGTCTTTGCAAAGTGAACATGCAAGCAAGATCAAACACCCTTAACAAAAAACGTAAAACAGCAATAAAGGGCGATTTCAAAGTTTCTGAGAACATGAGATGGGAGTTTTTCGACATACCCTAACTGTCATGAACTGGAACAAAAACAGTCCAGGCAGAGTATGACAAGCCCAGCATGTGGCATTAAAAAGTATATCAATTGTATTATTTTTATTAAAATAACTGATTGTTTTGCTAGATAAGACCCTTCTTTCTCAGCTGGGATCGTTTACAACCACATTTGGGATCGTTTGAAGCTGCATTTAAACTGCATTTTGGAAGTTCAAAATCGGAGCACCATATCGGTCCATTATATGGAGAAAAATGCTGAAATGTTTTCCTCAAAAAACATAATTTCTTTACGACTGAAGAAAGACAGACAGGAACATTTTGGATGACAAGGGAGTGAGTAAATTATTTGTAAATTGTTGTTCTGGAAGTGGAGTTATCCTTTAATATCTCACTACAGTTAATAGTGAGAATTGGTCCCCAAAATTAAGTGTGACCAAATGTTATGAAATGTCAGTTATTAGTTACAACATTGATAATTACCCCTTTAACAATTAGACTTACATTAAATATTATATTTGTTTTAATTGTTTATTGCTCAAATTAATTTAAAATTGTAACGTGAAATGTAGAAGTGCGAATGAAATACTGTGGGCAGTTATTGTCATTCACAGGCACTCACCCTGGGCTTTGCAATGGGTCTCTGTGAAACCTCAGCACTAGGCACCATTCTCTCTTTCTCTGCTCCGTCTTTTTGTCTTGAGGGTGCCTCAGGTGATTGGAAAGGGTACTTCCACCTGAGAGTGGCCCTCACCATTCCTCTTGGATTGCCAGCAGGGTCTCTAAGCACATAATCACCTGACAACAGGAAACAGAGTAAACGTTATTCAGCACAGTTAACCTTTGTCTTAGTGAATACTGGTTATGATTTTAAATTTTAGCTCATGGATTTTGGTGATTTTTGACCCTGCATAGACAGCAAAGCAACTGAAACATTCAAGGTCCAGAAAGGTAGTAACACAAAAATTATTCTTTTAACTTCATAAAATTACGGTTGAACCACTGATGTAACGTGGACTATTTTAACAATGTCCTTACTACCTTTCTGGGCCTTTAGCGTTTCAGTTGCATTCCTATCTATGAAGGGTCAGAAAGGTCTCAGATTCCATTAGCAATATCTTAATTTGTGTTCCGAAGATCTTACGGGTTTGGAACGACATGACGTTAAGTTATTTGACTTTTTTTTTTAAGTAACTCTTTAAATTCTCAATTACAGTTACTGTTTAATCGTACTGATTACCTCTGATTGGTCTGCCTGCTGCAAGGGCTCGTAGTGGGATTGGTGTCTTTGCCAGATAAGTGGGAGGAGTCTGACGTTCACTGTCATCAAACACGTACACCCACAGGTTGCCCACATTCAGGTATTCCAGTACATCTGTGGTTACAGCTAATGGATAGCTCGCTGAATCACCAAAGACAGGATCCACACAGCATTGAATTATGGGTGTAGAATGAGGTGGCAAGTCATAAAGGCGATATGTTAAGTATGCATCAGGGAGTAGTCCTGGCCAGCGAGTATTGAGGCCCACACAGCGCTCTAGTACCACCTCAAGCTCATTGGGTATCCCTACGCCATAATCATATATTTCCTGTAACACATACACAAACACATGTTTATCATTTTGAGGTAATAAATAGGGAATAGTTTGACTTTTCTTCTTTCTGGAATACAACTAGAAATGTTAATAACTTCTAAAATGCGTGCAGTAATAAAAGCATAAAAAAACAAGGTTGTTTAAGATCCAAAAGAGATAAAAAGCACAATAAAAAGACTGATCTACTAGGAAATGAAAGCGTCAGCAAAGGCTCTACCAGGAAGACTCTAATGCTATGTCATTTATTCATGACTATAAGCTCTGACCAGTCACTGCTTGACATTTGGAGCATGTAAGTACTGAACTTTCTTTTTTACTTTCTCAGTAGATGACACTGATATTTCTCACCACCACCAGGTGGGTTTCACCTTCAGGCAGGACCAGCCAAATATGCATTTACAGGATTTGGCCTATGCCATAAAACTAGACTTGAATCACTGTAGCTTCAGCTACAAAATCAGACATCAGAAGATTGCAGAGAACGGTCCGGACTGCTGAGAGGATTATTGGTGCTCCCCTGCCCACCCTTCAGGAACTATATACATCCAGAGTGAGGAAAAGAGCTCAGAAAATCACTCTGGACCCCTCGCACCCAAGCCATCCCCTCTTTGAACTCTTACCATCCGGCCGGCGCTACAGAGCCCCAAATATCAGGACTACCAGACGCATGAACAGTTTTTTCCCCCAGGCAATCCACCTTATGAACAGTTAAAATGTTCCTCCCATTGTGCAATAAAAATTTGTAGAATAATCTGACATCTACTGCTACCACCTCCACCCTAATACTCCCCTAACACCTCCCTGCATTCCATCCTATCACACATAGCACAACTGTACATACCAATAGTTATTTGTCAATTTATTTGTTACAAATTATAATTAATATATTCTATTTTATTTTGGTCTATTTATATTCTATTTATGTTCTATGTGTATTTTTCTTATTCTTTTATTTTTATTGTCTGTGCGTTGTTGTCTCTGTGTACTGGAAGCTAATAACACTGAAACAAATTCCTTGTATGCGCAAGCATACTTGGCAATAAAGCTCTTTCTGATTCTGATTCTGATTGTTACCATCTGTTAATTCTTTATGGAATGAATACCATGTTAACATTCACCTTTTCCCTCTGAGTCTTTCTGGTAGAATATCCTTATGGCTCTTTTGCTGCTTTTTTGGGGGTGGTATTTGATATATTTAAAATTTCATTTTAGGGTGAACTATGCTCTCAAGTCTTTCCTAAAAAGTCCTGTCCCATTTACCTCTGGTTGCCCATGAGCCCATTCTGAACCTCTGGTGTGTCTTACAGCTGTTCTGCTTGTGGCTTTTTCCATTTGAGGTTCTGTGAGTTCCACCTGAGGATGCAAACACACCCAAAACTCAAGGATTCCTATGACTTCCCCTTCGGCTCCTGCAGAATAAAGGAATTAATGATTTGAAACTGCAGTGGCAAATACTATTGCAATAAAGAGCAACAAAAATAAAAAGATGCCTAATTGAGCACACCTACACAAGCATTTTTAAATGCTATTTTAATTGAAAAGTTTATGTGACCTCATTTGTGAGCCTGGACCAAAAAACAGTCCTAAATAGCATGGATATATTTGTAGCAATAGCCAACAATACATTTGTGTGGGTCAAAATTATTGATTTTTCTTGTATGCCAAAAATCATTTGGATTTTAAGGATATTAAGATAATGTCCTTAGATATTTTGTGAATTTCCTAACGTAAATATATCAAAACTTAATTTTTGATTAGTAATATGCATTTCATTTGGACAACCTTAAAGGTAATTTTCTCAGATATTCGAATAGTTGTATCTCAGCCAAATGTTGTCCTATCCATATGTCCAATGAAAAGCTTAATTATTCAGATTTCAAATGTATAAATCTTAATTTAAAAAAATTGACCCTTATGACTGGTTTTGTGGCCCAGGGTCACATTTGATCTTACCTGTGATGTTGGTTCTGTTTTTCATTCGTTCACCTCTGCGTTGTACAGCTCCCATTAGAGAAATTCTTGCCTTCCCACGGGTCATAAATTGTACCCCTCCAAGCCCCTGGTGCAGTTCAACAGTAATGGACCCACCCTGAACTCTGAGCTTCTCCAGGTCGAACTCAGAGAGGGCGTAATGCGACGTGAAGCCATAATTTGGCTGCCCACCTGATATTAATGAAGTTGAGAGGGTTTCAAAGTCAAGGAACCCATAGGTACAAAATGTTGCAACCCCTTGGTGATCTCCTGTGCCTTGTCCCATAAGTCTCAGTCCCAGAGGTGTAAAGGTGGCTCCTGTGAGATGGATCTCCAGAAGAGATTCTCCTCCACGCAAATGTGTGATTATGGCGCCCTCTGCAGTGGGATGGACTGACTCCTGTTCCAGCCCTGTCCAGGTGTACTGCAGGGGTATGGTCTGCTTATAGTTTCTAGGGCTGTAAGCGAACTCTTTGAGCTGAGCTACAATAGTGCAGAAAAAAATATGATGTCATCATACTTGCATTATTAACTTGAAATAGAACAGTAGGGGAGAACTGCCTAATTTTCAATCATGTCATGTTTTTTTTTCAGTGTCTATATAGACACAAAAATAATTGTTATTGTAACCAAAATTATCGATTTTTTTATGTTTAATAATAATAAAGAAAATTTAAATATTAAAATTTAAACAAAACAAGACTTGGTACCAGTTGAAACTTATGACAGCTAGCCCCAAACTTGTGTATATTGTCCAGCAGTTTCTCTAACCTTGTAAATTGCTGATTTGAAGGCTTCTGCTTTTCAGCAGCTTGTCTTTTTCACCTGCCCTCCTTCTATTCTCCTCCCTCTCTCTTTCAAATTTTTCTGTAATTGTCTTCATCTCATTCTATAAAAGAAAATACTGTAGGTATAATGATTGATGTTTTGGTTTATGTGGAGTGAAAAGAGTTATTCTGAGCAATTTACCATATGCAGCAGTTGAAATATACAGTATTCCTCACTGCAAATTTATGTGTACCTGAAGGTCAGCATTTAGTCGATGCTGCAGTAACAATAAGTCCCTTGTTTTCTGGAGTTCCAAAGCAGTTTCTGCATATGAGGCCTGTACTGCAGTCAAATCCCTTGATGTGTCTTCTAACTTTTCATCTGTTTTCAAGAAGCACATCATCCCTTGAGTCTCCCGCTGCATTCTAAAGGCCTAAGAGAAGAGCACAGGAATGAAGAGAAAAAGAGAAAGAGGGAATGAAACAAGCAAGGCAAAATGTTGTTACACAGCTGCTTAAACGTTTCAAAATATAGGAAGGCAACTTTTAAAACTAAACATGTTACCTTAATCTGCAGAAGAGTCTCACTCAGATCTTCCACACTCATATCAAACTCCTGATAGAGAATGAAAAAAAACATGGAAAAATGTCTAATGAATTGAACGTCTGGTCCTGGGATTTGTTTGTGAAGTAAACTTTAGCATACAGCAAATTTTACTTTTGTAACAGAGTCCAGTTTTTCTTGCAAAGATGTGACTTCCTGCCTGTGCTGCAGGACTTCTCGCTCCAAGCAGTCATGTTTTTCTCTAAGGAACATAACCATATCTGAAACACATTCAAAACACTTTTATTTCAGTGAGAAGATGTGCATGGATTAACACTAACATTAGATATATTTATCATACTGACAGTCCGATATGATGTGATGACTACACAACATCTTAGAGTCTGAGTGCACACAATATCACTTTTAAAGCATTTCCAGAATAAGCTGAGATGTGGTCTGGAACTGATGCTGCTAGTCAAAAGTCCAGCAATGCAAGAATCTTACCTCTGTCTCGTTCCTTCTCCTTCTGAATCTGATCATTCTCATGTGTCATTTGTTCCTTTTCCTGCTCCAGCATTTTCCTTGCTCTCCTTTCTTCCTCCAGTCTTTCTTCAAGCCTCTGTACTTCCTCTCTCCACCTCTCTTCTCTAAATTGTTCACTTGTTTTGTCTATTTTCTCATGTTGTCCTTCTTGATGGTTCTGGATAGACATAGTGCTATGGTGGAAACCAATTTAAACATATAAAAATTATAGGCTTTTCTATACTTTTTGTGCTTATTTATATAAACCTACAACCTGATCCATAGACAGAATTCAAGAAGCTTGTGACAAAATTGCATGAATGGGTCCAACTGACCTTACAAAAGATAAATTAATAAAAGCCCAAATACCCAATGAAAACACTGTGCTCAGAATGCTTATTTCTATCCACCAATTTGTCCATCAAGCTTTAAAGCTTGCTGAATTATCAGACGAATACAAAACCAAGTGTTAGATGATACTTGATTTTCTTATGACAATCGTCATTTTACACTTCCATGATTACATGATATTTTCTCCAAAAAATAAAAAGACTGTGATAAAAGCTTGTGTGTTTGGGCAGTTTTCAATAACACTAGATCCAGTTTACATGGAATTTTACATGGCAATGTGCTTCACTGTCAGAAAATCTGAGGAGAATATTGAGGAATTTGAGGAGAAAATTTGGTTTATTTCCTCTGTAAATCTGAATGTCTTCTGATTTATTGACGCTTCTGTAGATTTCCTAATTTCCCCCTTGTAATTTCTCAATTTTCTTTTATTCTGCTGTTATATTTAGTCTTTCAGCATGATAATCTGATACTAATTTTGTGCTTTCTTGTTTCTTTTGTGATTTTTACACAGTGACAAACTATGATAAAAACTGCATTTCAAGTAGTTTACTCCAAAATCATCAGCTAGCGAGCCAGCTGTGTCATCATTTTGTTAGATATATATAGACTGAAAAGTAGTGGGGATAGTTAGGTGACCACTATCATAATATGTGACTCTGGACCACAAAACAAGTCTTAAGTCGTAGCAATAGCCAAAAATACATTGTATGGGTCAAAATGATTGATTTTTCTTTTATGGCAAAAATCATTAGGAAATTAAGTAAAGATCATGTTCCATGAAGATATTTTGTAAAATTCCTACTGTAAATATATGAAAACTTAATTTTTGATTAGTAATATACATTGTTAAGAATTTTTTTGGACAACTTTAAAGGCAATTTTCTCAATATTTAGATTTTTTTGCACCCTCAGACTCCAGATTTTCAAATAGTTGTATCTTGCCAAAATAAGTCATATCCTAACAAACCATACATCATTGGAAAGCTTATTTATTCGGCATTCAGGTGATGTTTAAATCTAATTTTTGAAAAATTGACCCTTATGACTGATTTTGTGATCCAGGGTCACATATATGACTCTGGACCACAAAACCAGTCATGAGGGACCATTTTTTGCTTTCCATTGATGTATGATTTGTTAGGATAGGACAATATTTGGCTGAGATACAACTATTTTTAAATCTGAAATCTGAGGGTGCAAAACAACATTGAGAAAATCGCCTTTAAAGTTGTCCAAGTAAAGTTCTTAGCAATGCATATTACTAATTAAAAATTAAGTTTTGATGTATTTGTGGTAGGACATTTACAAAATATCTTCATGAAACATAATCTTTACTTAATATCCTAATGATTTTTGGCGTAAAAGAAAAATAATTTTGACCCATGCAGTGCATTTTTGGCTATTGCTACAAATATTCCTTTGCTACCTAAGACTAGTTTTGTGGTCCAGGATCACATATCAAAGCCAAAAGAGTGGCTATTATTTAGAAAATAACTTATCCCAGTGTCAATGAAAAGGTCCCTGATTGTCCCCCACTATCAATGCCCCTGACTACCTCCTATGAAACACTGACCTCTCCAGAAGTGAATCATAGCTATTCTTCAAGAGGTTCTTCTCCCCCTCAAGGTCTGAAACTCTCTCCTGAAGCTGAGAAACAGATGTTAGTATAAGACTGCAAACAAGAAACCTTGGAATAAAACCACAACTCGAGCAGTACCTCCCCCAGAGCTTGCAGTGAAAGCGATGCAGTGTTGAGCTGGCCCTCAAGTGTTATCACTCTCTGCTTCTCCTGTTTCAACTGCTCGCTCAGTTCCTCCACCTTCCCCAGCAGTGCTCCTTGGCTCTCTTTTAAAGACCTTTGACCCTATAGTATAAGACAAAAAAGACATACAACAAAACCCAATTTATTCAATAGCATGTATCAATGTTTTTTCCAGCTATGAATATGACTTTAATGGTTGTTTTTATTCTCAGACCTTGTAAATGTTGATATGACCATTTTTTAACATTAAGAAAGAGTAAATTATGCAAAACATAGGAAATGTTTATTTTCAGGTTAAGCTCACCTCCTCCAACTGGTTCTCATAAGCCTTATGAAACAGAAGAGAGGGAGAAATGAGGATAATGTGTTTTAATGCAGAAATATAGTTTGGATGACATTATACATATGCTTTCAAAGCGGAAGACCCCATCTAAAACCCAATTTACCATCATCACACACTGAAAAACAAAAAAATATACTTTGAACCAACTTTGCCATAGCTACATTTATTAGTTTTTTCTTAAATTATATTGATATGATTTTTTTTTTTTACATGATTTTTCAGTGTACTAAAATGCCTGGAAATACAGTAATGTTTATACTATTGCTGGTTTTCTGACATTTCACTTTGATGATGTGACAGCAGCTGCAGCAAGTACACCCGAATGCCAGCCATTATGGGAAATACAAAAAATGATAAAGTCAGTTCAGCCTTTTTGAGAAACCCTTTCTGATGGTTTTTTACTAACCACAGATGGTAACTTTGTAAAGTACAATGTTCTCATCACCATACTGGGGCATTAATTGTTCAGTGAATCCCAAATCAAAGACAAGCAATAGTAAAGTGGATGCATTATTTTAATGTATAATAGTTTTCACTGTTTTTGCTCTGTTTTGGTCTTATAGCTCACCTCCTGAAGAGCACCGAACTTTTCCTGAAGGACCAGAAGGGAGGTGCTCTTTTCAGAAAGCTGCTTCTGCAATTTTATCACATCTACATTATCTTTTATAATGAGTCTGTAAAGAAGAATAAAAATTGTTACATACATGCTTTGTTGTTGCAACTGTGGACATTATTTTTGACTGAATCTGAATAGCAACTGAACAAGCATGAACAGTCTATTGTTAATTTATTAACTCTTTTCCTACCTGTGTCCATCGGCTTGCTGTTTGCGCAGGTCTTTCACAATACCCTCAATTTCTTTTTCTTTGCCCCTAAGCGTTTCTCTAAGAGACTGAGCTGTCAGCTCCAGCTCTGCCACCCTCCCTTGCTGGGTTTCTATGATGGTAGATCTGCTGAGAGAGCAACAAGTTGAAAAAAAATTAGAAACATGGATGTAAAGGCCAAAAATGGACAATGCACAAGCAAGGTACTTTACATTGGCAATAAATATGTTATTTGATTATTAATAGCATTGCAGCAGTGTCCTATCATATGCATATGGGTCATGAAGTATATTAGGCAAATTAATCTAGCAAAGTCTTTTTGAATAAAAGCAGATCTACATGACAGAAGTCTATAAATTCTGCCATAAGTTTAACAATGCAAATGTTGAGACCCTTTCTTTCTTGCTTTCTTTTTACTTTGTTTGCCTTAGCTCAGTTGCAGGTATATGAAGCAAGACACTATAGTGTGTTTTGCAGAATTGCAAAGATAAAAACATCCAACAAACCTGAGTAATGCAAGTCTGCATATATAGATGAGAAAGAGACAGAATGAGTAAGGACAATATTTTTTGTGCACTGAAAATAACAATTACCTAAAGGTTCTGGCTGTTTAGATTTACATTAATTAGTTATACAATAAGCATGATTGCGTAAATGACCTGATAAACACCCCCTGATTTATTTTTTATTTTATTATTAATATATAAATATAATTAATATATAATTATAATATATATAATTTATATATATATATATATATATATATATATATATATATATATATTAGCAGTTTGAAGTTAGTAACTTACATATAATCACATGAAAATGTAGATAATGTAAATAGTATCTTATATATCATATCATGAGCACCTATTTATGTTATATACACCAATCAGGCATAACATTTTGACCACCTTCCTAATATTGTGTTGGTCCCCTTTTTGCTGCCAAAACAGCCCTGACCCATCGAGACATGGACTCCACTAGACCCCTGAAGGTGCCCTGTGGTATCTGGCACCAAGATGTTAACAGCAGATCCTTTAAGTCCTGTAAGTTGCAAGATGGGGCCTCCATCGGACTTGTTTGTTCAGCACATCCCACAGATGCTTAATTGGATTGAGATCTGGGGAATTTGGGGGCCAAGTCAACACCTCAAACTCGTTGTTGTGCTCCTCAAACCATTCCTGAACCATTTTTGCTTTGTGGCAAGGCGCATTATCCTACTGAAAGATGCCACAGCCACTACAGAATACCGTTTCAAGGATGGTCTGCAACAATGCTTAGGTAGGCGGTACGTGTCAAAGTACCATCCACATGGATAGCAGGACCCAAGGTTTCCCAGCAGAACATTGCATAAAGCATCACACAGCCTTCGCTGGCTTGCCTTCTTATCATTGTGCATCCTGGTCCCATGTGTTCCCCAGTTAAGTGACGCGCACGCACCCGGCTATCCAGGTGATGTAAAAGAAAATATAATTCATTAGACCAGGCCAACTTCTTCCATCGCTCCGTGGTCCAGTTCTGATGCTCATGTGCCCACTGTTGACGCTTTCAGCAGTGGACAGGGGTCAGCGTGGGCATCCTGACTGGTCTACGGCTATGCAGCCTTACACGCAACAAACAAACAAACACACACTATGTATTCGGACACCTTTCCATTAGAACCAGCATTAACTTCTTGAGCAGTTTGAGCTACAGTATCTTGTCTGTTGGATCTGAACACAAGGGCCAGCCTTTGCTCCCCACATACATCAATAAGCCTTGGCCACCCATGACCCTGTTGTCGGTTCACCACTTTTCCTTCATTGTACCACTTTTGACAAATACTGACCACTGCAGACCAGGAACACCCCACAAGAGCTGCAGTTTTGGTGATGCTCTGACCCAGTCGTCTAGCCATTACAGTTTGGCCCTTGTCAAACTTGCTCAAATCCTTGTGCTTGCCCATTTTTCCAGCTTCCAACACACAACTTTGAGGACAAAATGTTCACTTGCTGCCTATTATTTCCTACCCACTAACAGGTGCTGTAACGAAGCGGAGATGAGACGAGGATCTATGTGCAAGAGTTTATTGTACATCCAAAGAAAACAACAAATTATCCAGAACGGGGAACCCTTAGAATCCAGGCAAGAACAGGGAGCAACCATCACAGACATTAAACAACTGACAAAATACAGGGGAAAGACAAGGACTATTTATACACAGGGTGAGGTAATGATCTAATTGGTAACCGGGGTAACTGATGAGGGAGTGGGTGTGGTTCAATGAAGATCCATGGCAACAAACAAGGGAACAGAGGTACAGGGAAGCAGGGAACAATAAGACACAAAAACTACAAAATAAAAGTCCTTAAACACGAATACAGAAGACAAAGACCAGGCACATGACATAACCCCCCCTCAAAAGAGTGGCTTCCAGACGCTCCAAACAGAAATACCAGTCCAGGAAGGGGGAGGAGCTCAGGCAGAACTGGGGAAGGGATGGAGGGCCAGGTCCATGTAAGGGGAGATAAACAAGGGACTGAAGCAGAGCAAGAGGCCAGGGTGGAGTCGGCCAGATGGGAGGAGCTGAGGACCACCAGATCATCATGAGAAGACCTCCACGGCGGAGCAGGCGGTACCCAGCAGGGCGGAGCAGGAGGCTCAGGAGCCCTCCAGGGCGGAGCCGGAGGCAGAGCAGGTGGCACTAGAGCCCTCCAGGGTGGAGCCGGAGGCAGAGCAGGCGGCGCTAGAGCCCTCCAGGGCGGAGCCGGAGGCAGAACAGGTGGCACTAGAGCCCTCCAGGGCGGAGCCGGAGGCAGAACAGACGGCGCTACAGCCCTCCAGGTCGGAGCCGGAGGCAGAGCAGGTGGCACTAGAGCCCTCCAGGGTGGAGCCGGAGGCAGAGCAGGCGGCGCTAGAGCCCTCCCAGGCGGAACAGGAGGCGGAACAGGAGGCGGAGCAGGAGGCGCAGCAGCCCTGCGGGGCGGAACAGGAATCTGCATCACGCTCTGGGACCTGGGGAGAGCAGGGACAGAGGAGGCAGACAGAATAGAGGGAGAAGGCGCAGCAGCCCTCCAGGGCGGAACAGGAGGCGGAGCAACCCTCCGGGGCGGAACAGGAGGCGGAGCAGCCCTCCGGGCGGAACAGGAGGCGGAGCAGCCCTCCGGGGCGGGACAGGAGGCGGAGCAGCCCTCCGGGGCGGAACAGGAGGCTGCGTCACCGACTGGGACCTGGGGAGAACAGTGACAGAGGATGTAGACAGGGAAAAGGGAGAAGCAGAGAGTTTGGTGGTTAACGCCCCCTCCGTAAGAGGTTCTACGGCTGGCGCCGACACCTCTGGAGGCATTGGCGCAGCTTCTCCGACGGGGAAGGCCTCTGGAGCAGACTTGAGACCAGACGGGGCCTCTGGGGCAGACTTGAGACCAGACGAGAGCTCTGGTGCAGGCTTGTGATCAGACGAGAGCTCAGAGGCTGACCTGTGAACAGGCGTGACCTCAGGAGCACAGTGTGTAGCCCACACACACCACATGGCCACTGCCATTAAGGGAAGAGCAGCAGCGATAACGTCACTTGGCTTGTGAAGATCTGCTGTAACGTGGCTTGACTCGGGAACAACATGGCTTGACTCGGGAACAACATGGCTTGACTCGGGAACAACATGGCTTGACTCGGGAACAACATGGCTTGACTCGGGAACAACATGGCTTGACTCGGGAACAACATGGCTTGACTCGGGAACAACATTGACTTGGCTTGACTCGTGGGGAACAGCTGCTGTAGCTTGACTCGGCCCTGTAGCTTGACTTGAATCAGGGGTAGCTGCCGCAACAAGAGGGAGCGCCATCTTAGCTGTCCGTACAGCCATTAGGGGTGAGTCCAACACGTGGGTCATCATGTGGCGTGACTTGGAGACAGCGACCATCTTGTGGACTGGCTTTGGCGTGGCGGCCATCTTTGCGACAGGCTCTGGCGTGGCGGCCATCTTTGCGACAGGCTCTGGCGTGGCGGCCATCTTTGCGACAGGCTCTGGCGTGGCGGCCATCTTTGCGACAGGCTCTGGCGTGGCGGCCATCTTTGCGACAGGCTCTGGCGTGGCGGCCATCTTTGCGACAGGCTCTGGCGTGGCGGCCATCTTTGCGACAGGCTCTGGCGTGGCGGCCATCTTTGCGACAGGCTCTGGCGTGGCGGCCATCTTTGCGACAGGCTCTGGCGTGGCGGCCATCTTGCAAGGAGACTCAGGAGTGGCGACCATGCTGTGAATTACCCTTTCTACTTCCTTAACAGAAAAAGGGGATTCACAGAACAGCAAAACAAAGTCTATATACTGTGACAGGGTCCAGCTGGGGTCCTCATCCGGTAAGTTTAAACTAACCTCTGGATCGAGTCCACTCCAGAAACAGTCCTTTATTTTGGTGTCATCTCCAGGCACTAGCTGGCTGTAATAAAGGAACTCCTCCACATAATATTCGATCGGTCGGCCGTTTTGAAAAATTGAGCAAAGAGTGCTCAGAGGGTCGCGATAAACTCCTGCTAGATCCATAGTTGGTCAGTTGTTCTATGTCTGTGATGGTTGCTCCCTGTTCTTGCCTGGATTCTAAGGGTTCCCCGTTCTGGATAATTTGTTGTTTTCTTTGGATGTACAATAAACTCTTGCACATAGATCCTCGTCTCATCTCCGCTTCGTTACAGGTGCCATGATGAAGAGATAATCAGTGTTATTCACTTCACATGTCAGTGCATAATGTTATGCCTGATCAGGTCCCTTAGACTTTTTGGTGCCATTTTTTAATGTCTTTCTTTCATAGTGAGTGAAAAACATGCACAAACACATACCCACAGGTCAACTTACAATCTGTCTATGTCTCCTCTGGTGTCATCCAGTGAACTGATGCCACAGCGGGCAGGAGCAGTTTGGGCAGCTCGTCTGACCCCTCCGTCCCCATCCACACCTCGCCCTGAGACAAAGAACGAGAAAGTATTGATGCAGCATTGATGTAGTACTGACTTATTAAGTCATTTAAAGTAGGCTACCACAGGCTATTCTTTGTATTTACATGACACCACTGTATTACCATGATGTATGTTCAAAGCAATATTACCATTTTATCATATTCAGTGGCTCCTCACCTGTTCGTGGCCTGTTATGTGTTCTGACACCAAGGTCTAAGATGTGTTGCTTGGCTAAACTGAGTTTACTCTGCAGCGCCCCCTTTTGACTCTCAAGAGTCGCTACACGAGCCTCCAGCTCTTGAATAGTGTCCTCCAGCTCTCCATCCCTCCCTGCAGACGGAGGTCCTTGCCTTAATCGCAGCAGTTTTGTTGACAACCTGAACAGCCAAGACAATAATAAAAGTACCATAAAGAAAAATTGGCAGTACCCAGGTTGTATGTTTCTGGAAAAGCCAATTGAGATTTATGGAAATGACGACGTTAAACTTTCTCCTGGTATTATAGATCTGTTAGTGTGTTTGTGTACCTGCGTAGTTTTTGCTCTTGTGTGCGGCTGTGTTGTTTGAGAAGTGTGTTCTCCTCCTGTAGACGGAGACATTGGTCCTCCAGCTGTTCGCGTGGTATTCTGAACAAACGTTGGCGATCTGTATAAAGACAGAGACACAAAACGACCTGTAAGACATAGTCATTTACAATATTTGCTCAGATGTTGCTTTTCCATAGCCCATAGATATTGATGGAGAATGCAGAAAATAGTTCATAGTTATGGTAACTGGAATGTCTGTCTTAGATGTCTGTTCTGAAAAGGACAGATTAAAATGAATGGCATTAGCTATAAAATGTGGATAGCATAGTTGGCCAAAATTCCAAATTTTGTCCAAAAAGTAACAACTAATAAATATAGCAGCTCAGATAGTTTGAATGTTTGAGTTCATCTGAAAACTTCTGAGCAGTTTGAGACATTGTGATCTCCTCTGAAATTTATAAGGAGACTCATGATTTCTTGTTTAAACAATAAAAAATAGTAAAAATAGCACAAAATTAAAATAATAGGCTATATATAAGAAATGAGTGCTTGTTTTTAGGACTGTATCTACACACTTCTTACCTTTTATTTTGAGCACCTGTGGTGGTCTTCTCCAGTTTCTGGTATCTTGATCTGTGTCTGAAATAAAGCATGCATTTTCCTCAAACTAGAAACGAAGCTACAAATGATCTTTTAACCCAAATAAACACACAGCCTTATACACACCTGTAAGAACAGTTATCAGCCCTGATCTCAAGCCCACATCCCTCACGGGGAGGTCACCTGCTGTCTCATCCACTGCCAGTGACATTATGAGAACTACCAGTCCCAACCAATCACTGCCTTTTTGAGGCAAGGGGTTTAGGAAGTGATGACACCACAGAGGAAGGCAATGGGGCACCTTTCATTGTATTTTTGTAACTTATCCTGTCACACAACAAACAAGAAATATTTCTAACTAAATGTAGCAGTTGAATTTCATCTAAACTATATTTACTGCATGTAATATTCAATTATTATAAAGAAGGGATTTTCAACTTTACAGAAAACTTATGGACCTTCCAATATAAAAACGTTTGTAAAAGATTAATTCATATTTAAAATAATGTTATTCATCATGATTTGACGATGCTCCAAATGAAACATGTTGTTATAAAGTGTTAACTTTTGATTAGTGACCTTGGATTATTTATTTATTTATTCATATTTATTAGTATTTATTTATTTATTTTTATGTATTTATTTATTTGGTCCAACAAATGACCATGTGAAAAATTCAAGCATTCAAAATATATACAGCTGAAGTGAAAAGTTTACATATACTTTACATAAGTAAGAGGGATCAAGCAAATGCATGTTATTTTTATTCAGTACTGACCTGAATAAGATATTTCACATAAAAAACCTTTACATCTAATCTAGTCCACAAGAAAAACAGTTGAATTTATAGAATTTACCCCATTCAAAAATTTACATGTACGCTTGATTCTTAATACTGTGTTGTTACTTGAATGATCCACAGATGTGTTTTTTGTTAGTTTTTTTGTTTAGTGAAAGTTGTTCCCTTGTTTGTCCTGAACAGTTAAACAGTCACATAAATTCTTCACACAAATTTTACAGCATTTTTATGTATTTGAACCCTTTGTGTATTTTTATTTGCCAGGGATGAAAACTTTTCGAATTTTCGAAAGTTTAGGCTAAATGTCACTTATTTTGTCTTCTGGGAAACATTTACACCCCCGGCTCTTAATGCATAGTTTTCTTCTGAAGCATCAGTGAGCATTTGAACCATCTGTAATAGTTGCATATGAGTCACTCAGTTGTCCTCAGTGTGAAAAGATTCTCAAAATCATACAGTCATTGTTGGAAAGGGTTCAAATACACAAAATCCTGAAAAAAAAGTGTAACCTGAAGGATTTTTCTAAATAACAGTGGGCAGTTTAACTGTTCAGGACAAACAAGGGACTCATGAACAACTAATACAAAAAAAAAAAAAAAATGCCTTGTGGATCATTTAGGTAACAACATAAGAATCAAGTGTATGCAAACTTTTAAAAAATTGACAATATGAAGAATGACAATCAAAAAAACAAAAACAAATTGACAATATGAAGAATGACAATCAACAAAAATAGATATGTAACAAAGCAAATATTGTCAGATTGAAGTAAACTAATAAAGAGTGATGATACTTGTTCATCTGTTCAAATATGCTTATTGCTTTTTCCTGAGTAAACGGTATATCCAATTAGTTAAATGATGCAATGAGAACACAAAATATTGTATATTCAGATTTTATGTTTTATGACATTTGTTATTTGTAGATAAATAAAGTTCGGAAATCGCTTGTACTTAAATGTACTTAAATCGCTTGTACTTAAATTTCTTTCATCATTTTTATTCTTTCATGACCTCATATTAATTGAGACACTACATCAAATTATTCTCCAATCAAGTCCTTTTATAAATTCATGATAATTCATCATGAATTGATTGTCATTCTTCATATATTCAGTTTTTTTTTTTGTTTGTTTTTTTGTCGTGTGGATTATATGTAAATGTCTTTTATGTGAAATGTCTTATTCAGGTCAGTATTAAATAAAAAATAACATCCATTTTGTATGATCCCACTTATTTTGGTCAAATAATTAACATGCAGATTCTGCAAGATGTATAAAATAACATACTGATCCAACTTTTTCATTTAGAACTATTTTACTATCTATTTTCTTTCATCATTTTTATTCTTTCATGACCTCATATTAATTGAGACACTACATCAAATTATTCTCCAATCAAGTCCTTTTATAAATTTATTTGTCATAACAGGTGAAAGCAAACAGGTGCATGGAAACAAGCTTCAGATTAACAATATTTTAGAAATTTCCTATAATTACAATAACATCTTACAACGATTCTGACACAGATGGAAAGAAAGACATGGATGACACTGATATACATAATAATATAAATAAACTGTGTAAAGTTTTCCCAGTCGCATACCTGTATGTTTGTCTGTGTGTCTCCACTGAGCTTTATTGAGTACTAATCCTCCTCTCAGCACCTGTCTGTCTCATTCATCTTCCCCCAACGGATCTGTCCTCTCCTGTCGTTCTCTTGTACTGCTGTCTTCCTCACAATCAACTCCTAATCATCAGCATGAAACTTCTCTCTCGTTTTAGGTCTGATTGTTAGCTTCTCTCTTGGAAAGATGCTGTTTCATCAATCCAGCTTTAATCTGCTTAATCTCTCTGCAGCTCCTCCTCTCGGTTACTTGTGTTCCTGCCAGTCTCACAGCATTTCTCAGTTACAAATACGCTGTGTATGAATGTGAATATATATATAGAAACAACTTCAAACACTAATCATCAACTGTTTAATTATCAATAACATTGTCTAATGACAAATGCTAAAAGATAAAAAGTTTATTATTGAGTTAAGCAGCATATGGTTTGATAATTCCTGTCTAATGTGATTGGTTGTAGTAATAACTGTGTAATAATCTGATTGGCTGTTGTGTTTGTAGTAAAGACAAGAACAGGAGGTCAATGGAGAAAATCAGATTACAAGACTAGGATGAAAGGAAGCTTTAGTGTGTGTGTGTGTGTGTGTGTATATGTGTACTTGTTTTTGCTACATTGTGGGGACCAAATGTCCCCACAAGGATAGTAAAACCTGAAATTTTTGACATTGTGGGGACCCGCCTGCGGTCCCCATGGGTACAAAAGCTTATAAATCATACAGAATGAGATTTTTTGAGAAAGTAAAAATGCATAAAGTTTTCTGTAAGGGTTAGGTTTAGGGGTAGGGTTAGGGTAAGGGGATAGAAAATACAGTGTGGACAGTATACAAACCATTGCGCCTATGGAGAGTCCCCACAAAGATAATAAACCAGACATGTGTGTGTGTGTGTGTGTGTGTGTGTGTGTGTGTTGTTTAATAGATACAAACTGGAAAGTGCAAATTGATGTGACTGGAAAAATTCTACACATTTAAGTACAAACAATTTCCGAACTTTATTTATCAAATAAAGTTCAATTAACAAATTTACAAATAACAAATGTCATAAAACATCAAATCTGAATAAACAATACTTTGTGTTCTCATTGTATCATTTAACTAATTGGATATATAGTTTATTCAGGTAAAATCAATAAGCATATTTGAACAGATGAACAAGTATCATCACTCTTTATTAGTTTACTTCAATCTGATAGTATTTGCTTTGTTACATATCTATTTTTGTTGATTGTCATTCTTCATATTGTCACAGTATCATATGTCTTATCCTCATTATCGGCACCAACAGGTTGTATAACTAGTGGGGCATTGTTATTTCCTGTGTCATTCATGTCTGGGTTGAAGTAGGCCAGTAAGGTCTCAGTAAAGCACTGTCCAGTGAATGAGTAGATATGTGTGCATGCACTTGCATCATAAAATGATACCTGACCTTTGTCGTAATCCACATATATGCCAATTTTCTGTGGAAGAGTCTTTAGTGCCAAAAGCAATGATTCACGGTCACAGGCCCTGTACTCGGTGCCCCCCCTCAGACAAACTGCCCAGTAACCATCCTGTGGGCTCAGTGTCACCAAACCCTTCCTGTTGACAGATTTCCTGGCCACTCCCAAGTCCCATGCTGTTTTACCTGAGACTCCAACTTCCCAATAAGTCCTTCCCTTTGAGATGGGCTCTCTTGACAGGACGCATGGTGCCACGTCAAAACGTTCAGCATTGTTTGGAACTTTGCGTTCTACGTTGCCGTCGGTCACGCACTTCCTGTCTGCAGACACCACCAACCAGGGGTTTGCTGTGTCAGGGTCAAGGGTCATATCCACTGCAAGAAGTACATCAGACAACATCATAGAACGTTTTCTAAATAGTGGTTTATGTCATTTATAGTGTATCCACATGTTTTTGTTTTACCAAAGTAGTAGTTCAAAATGTACCAGAACTGTGTTGAATTGTAGACATATTTATACACAAGATTTTTAAAGTTTAAAATAAAGATTCAAGATGGTTCAAGTAAAGACACAAATTTGTTAAAGATTTTAGGTAAAAGAAATTAAATGAAAAGATTCAAGAAGGTTCAAAGATTCAAGAAAGGATTCAAGAATGTTTGAAGACTCAAGTAAAAATTCAAGATGACTTAAAATATTATGAAAATATTCACAGTGGTTCGAAGATTTAAAGTAAAGATTAAAGATAGCTCAAAGATAAAATAAAAAATAAAAAGATTCACGATTGTATAAAGGTAAAAGTAAAAATTCAAGATAGCTTAAAGATTCAAGAAAAGATTCAAGCTGGCTTGAGAAAAGATTTAGGATGGTTTGAAGATTAAAGTAAAGATTCAAGAAAAAATTCAAGATGGTTTGAAGATTAAAGTAAAGATTCATGATTGTTAAAAAATTTAAGAAAAGATTCATGATAATTCAAGGACTCAAGTAAGAATTCAAGATTGTTCAAATCTTTAAGCAAAAATGTGAGATTGTTTAAAGATTCAAGTAAATATGGTTTAAAAATTAAAGAATTTAAATGGTTCAGTGATACAAGAAGAGGATAGATTGTCCAAAAATTCAAGTAATGATTTAGTATGGCTCAAAGACTCAAATACAGTTTCAAGATTGTTCAAAGATTCAAGTAAAGATTCAATATTGTTTATAGCTTAAAAAAACAAAACAAACAAAAAAAAAAGTAAAACATTAAATGCATTAAACAAAACAAATGATAAAGTTAAAAAGACTATGCTTCAAAATGGTTTGAAGACCGAAGTAAAGATTCAAGATTGTTCAAGGATTTCAGTAAAGATTTGAAATTGTTTAAAGGTTCTAGAAAAAAAAATTTTTTTCAAAGATTCAAATAAAGACTCAAAATGGTTAAAAAATTAAGGATTTAAGATGGCTCAAAGACTCAAGATACAGACTCAAGTTGGCTCAAAGATTCAAGTAAAGATTCTTTAAATGCATTAAAAATATAATAAAATTAAAATAAATTCAATTCAATTCAATTCAATTAATAAAAAACGATTATGTTTAAAAAATGGTTTAAAGACCAAAGTAAAGATTCATGTTTGTTCAAGGATTTAAATAAAAATTCAAGATTGTTTAAAGATTCAGGAAAGACAAAAAAAGTGATAATTTTAAAAAAAATGGTTACTAAAAGTTTCAAGTAAGACTCAAGACTGTTCATAGATTTCAGTAATAATTAAAATTAAAATAAAATTATAAAAAATAAACAAACATATATATATATATATATATATATACATACATATATTAGATCTGTTATAGTAAAAGTCTTCAGAAGATTCATAGATCTTAAATATATTATTATACCTGCATACTGGGATATTGCTTCAAGTTCTGTGGAAAAAGAAATATATATATATCTTTTTTTTTCTATCACAAAAATATGTTACTTTCCTTTGCAATTAGAATAATAACATTTATTTACTGTTTTTAGCTGTCAAATAAGCAAAATAATAATAATAATAATAATAATAATAATAATAATAATAATAGTAACCTCTCTTAGTGACGGTGTATATTTGTGTTTTCAACAGTTCTTCTGCAGCATTCAGGGTTTCTCTGAGCACCTCCAGACCTTGATTGGTGTGCCCACTGACCTGAGACCAGCTTTTACACTGAGGCACCTCACTTGGTCTACGGAAAGCCTGGGAGGGTCATATATAAATATTACAATAAAAGTCATCATCCTGTGTCACAACTTTATGTATTTCAATTTACCTGAAAAAGAGTTACCTGTATAACGTAGAGGTGGTCTTCAGAGCGTGAGAGCTTTTCCAACTCAGAGTTTCTAGCATTAAGTTTAGCAATCTCCATCTCCAGTTCTTTAATAAGGCTCTGTACACGTTTCTCTTCAGTTTTCTGCATGTGTTTCATCTTTCTGAGCAGCTCAGACTGGCTCCTCTCAATAAACTGCTGCAGAGCAGTGAAAACTTCAACACTGTATGCCATCTCTGCTTCTGTGTTCTCCTAAAAGAGAAATAACAAATCAACATATCAAGGAAGGGCTTGTGTGAAATGCATTCATACTTTTACATCTTTTAGTGTAACATTTAATTTCAGTAAGACTATGGCTGATGTCACCTTAAAGAAAAAAAATTTGAACATACATTTTTGTGAATATAAAATGTATTTTTCAGGCTCTTACATTATTTAGTTTCATAGAGTGTCTGAGATCCTCAACTTTACTCCATCTCTCCATAATCATCCGCTTCAGGTCAGACTGTGTCTTTAATAACTGAGTCTATGACAAAGACAAAGAGAAAATATGAATGTGCTTACAATTCTGTCTCATGAAAATATAGACAGCATGAGACTGTAAAAAAAAAACAAATGCTGATTAAAAAAATCATATCTAAATGTGCTGTATTTTTTTTTTTTTACCGATTTATTTATGAGGCATGTTTGTCAAATTAAATACAAATCAACTGAAATGTAAAATCTTTGCATTTGAAATTTTGCATGTTTGTAGATTTTCATATAAAAAAATAACCAAAAACACAACAGGTAGTTTTCAGTAAAATAAGTACAAATGGGAGTCATAAAAGTAATAATTGGAAGAAATAAAAGTAAAAATATGTATTATTCCTATGTATTTTCTCCATAGAGAATTAGTAGTAGTAGTATTTCATTTATTTATTTATTTTAATAACATATAAATCTTTTTAGACAGACCAACCATGAACTGACAATAAGTAAAGACACATTTTGCATTATCATCAAGTCAGTGTTATTTATTTATTTATTTATTTATTTATTTATTTTAATCCTGTTAAATTTAGTTAAATCCTGAATTGCTGAATTCCCTGTGAATAACAAAACTGGCAAAGAGAGATCCAGCAAGTTGGAAATGGAAATTACCCCCAGCACTGATAGCCCACTTCCATAAAGATTTGCAAAGGATATTTATCTCACTGCATTATCAGTCTCCCTTATTATCTGTACATATTAGAATGTTTGACAATAATGTAAATAGAAATGCAATCATTCACTGGACAAGCAGCAAACCTTTCTCTCTGCCCATTCTCTCTCCACTGGTATTGTGTGATGTGAGTTGTGTTCTGTATTCATGCACAGCACACAAACAGCAGACTGGTCAAATCTGCAGTAAAGCTCCAAGGGTCTTTCGTGTATCCTGCAAATTCGCTTATCCATCCGCTGCGGCTGCACCAGTCTGTGTTTGGTGAATCTGGAGGTGTGGGAAGTCACATGAACCTCACAGTATGATGCCACACACACTAGGCATGATTTTACAGCAGGGGATGCATTCTCTAATGGGCACATGTCACATAAAATGTTATTTGATGCAACTGGACGCGACTCTGGTGGCCTCTGACCCCTCTGCTTATGGATTTGTTCAGCCATCTCACGAGCAAAAGAATTTTCACGGAGCTCTGGTGTTTCCTGGAAAATTGTGGAGCATTTAGGGCAATGGGAGGAGCCCGATGCTGTCCACTGTGCAAGGATGCATGACTGGCAAAACGTATGACCACATGGGAGGGACACGGGATGGGTGAAAACATCTAGACATACGGAGCACTGGAACAACTCCTTAGACAGAAGCGGGGTGGAAGATGACATCACTAGGGTGGATAAACAGGGAAGAAAACACAGTGACTTCATAAATAATTGGATGTATTTAGAAACCAGGACAAATAACAACTGGGTGGCAGATTTTGCTTGTGGCTGGTCCCATTAAATACAGCAAACACTGAAATAGCAATGACTAAAGCCACAGTTAATAGTGAAGCTATTTATTTCCTCATTGTAAACCCCTTTAAGTTGCACTCAGAAAGCACCCGGGAATCTATGATCTTCTTTAAGTTAGTAATGCATACACATGCCAACATTCTTAACCATTCCAAAATAAACATTTGGTTTGAAAGACTCATCCTGAGCTGCTGTAAATTTCATCCCCACGAGTACATCCCCAATTCCAGAAAAGTTGGGACTATTTGTGAAATTCCATAAAATTTTCATTCTCTTTAACTTTTATTTAATTGACTAAAGTACAAAGAAAATTTCCAGTGTTTTCAGTGGCCATCTTTTAATTTTATTTTGTAAATATAATCAAATTTTGATTTTCATGGCTGCAGCACACTCCAAAAAAGTGGCGACAGAGGCTAAATAAAAGTGAAAAATGTTATAGAATATCTCAATTAAACTGTTTTGAAACAGTTTACAGTAAGCAGGTGAAATGGAAATAGGTCAGGATATCATGCTTGGGTATAAAACATGCATTTTAGACTTTATAAGTGAAACTGGATCATGGCTCATCACTTTGTGGCAAAATTCATTACAAGAGTATCAAACAAATCAAAATCCAGAGAAATGTCAGTCTGTGTAGGGCAAAGTAAGACACCTCAGGTGAATGTGGATGACCTTTGAGCCCCCAGATGGCATTGCATAAGAAACCACCATGCTGCGGTGTTAAATATAGCCACATGGGCACAGGAGTACTTCAGAAAAAACGCTGTTACTTAACACATTCTGCAGCTGCATCATTAAACGTAACCTTAAATTTCTGTTACTCTAGCCATGAGGTACACTTAAACTGCCATGGGGTTCTCTGGGCCAGAGCTCATCTCAGATAGTCAAAAAACAATGGAAATGTGTGCTGTCCCTGGTGAAAAAAAACAGCATATGCTGGTAGGCATGTTTTGATGCTGGGATGCTGGATCAACCAGCAAACGACCAGCATAAACCAGCTAAGGACCAGCATAAACCAGCAAAGGACCAGCTTAAACCAGCACCAAAACATACCTAACCAGCATCCCAGCATCAAAACATGCCTACCAGCATATGCTGTTTTTTTCACCAGGGGTAGTCATGTATGTCCAAGCTTCTGCTTGGTTCTAGGAAAAATGTCCGTCAAGTTCTCAGTACCAAAGACCAAAGGGACCATCCAGACCTCCATCAGTAACAGATGCAAACGCAAACAACTGTTATGGTATGGGGGTGCAGCAGAGCAAACGGCATTGGTGACTGGAATATGTGCAAAGGTACCATTGAAATGGTGACACATATACTGCCATCAAGCTGATTTCTTTCATGGGAAGTCCATGATTATTAAATCAAGACAATGCCAGGTCTCATTCTGCATGTGCTACAACAGCGTTGTTTTGTAGACACAGACTGAATGTGTTAGACTGCCTGCCTGCAGTCCAGATCTGTCTTCTATTGAAAATGTATGACCCGCCATAAAAAAGGAAAATCACACAACAACAATCACAGACTGATGAGCATCTGGTGTTTTTTTATCAAGCTATTGGACAGCCATTTTGCTTGCAAAACTTGAAGTATTACTATCCTTAATTCCCAAGCAATTAAACACTGTAATTAAAAGGAAAGTTAATGTGTCACAGTGTTAAACATGCATCTGTGACCACTTTTTGTGCTACAGCCATGAAAATCAACATTTGTTTATATTTACAAAATAAAGTTAAAATTTGGCTAGTAAAAACAATTTGTACTTAAGTCAGTTACATAAAGGTTAAAGAGAATGAACAGAAAACATATTCTTGATTTTATGGCATTTCACGAAATGTCCCAACTTTTCTGGAATTAGAGTTGTACATCCACATTTACACATCAACAATGCCTCTGTGGCCCATCCAGTCATGATGAGGAAATAACAACATATAGGCATCATGGGACATGTCCCCACTACTTTGCAGAGGCTGAATTTGTCCACACTACTTTATGAAAGTTCACAGCAGTGATTTATAAGCTTCTTCAACTGTTAAGCAGGAATTTTTATTATGTCTGTGAGTTACAATGTGTGGTAATCCACTGCTGTAATTTAGTATTACATAAATTTCACAGCTGTGGTGACTTATGTTTAGTGATATATATATATGGGCAGACTGTTACCTGGAAACACAAATATTGGTACAATTATATTTAGTGTACTTCAAGTCTTAAATGTATATATTGTGCTTGCAGATAATATAATATTCATGGAGTAAAAGACCCCTTAAGTATACTTAAAGAGAATACACTTCACAAATATCTAATTACATATATATTTAAATATATAATACGTTTTTCAATAAAAATACATCAAAGTATATTTTAGTTTATCATATGTAAAAGCTTGTCCAAAATGGTAATTCAGTTTCAGTATATCCAATTAAGTGTCTGAAATCATGACATTTAGTCTGTGAATATACATATTTTTAATTGTATATTAAGCCCATAATAAGGACTCTTTTGCAAAGGATAATATTTGCACAAAGCATTGTATGAATACACTAAACAAACCACATCAATAAAAGCCTTTGAAACTGGTTCATGATGCGGGGGTGTGTTCCGTCTTTTGTTCATTTATGCACTTGCTAAAAAATAAAGGAAAATGTATCTGTGAAATCTGTGAACATCATGTGAATTCTGCTTTAATTAGGTGTTACACAGTTTCATCTTGCTGCCTTATCACTAAACATTCACCAAGAGGTCAAAGTCTAGTAACAGCAGGTGAGCACTATACTCAGCTAATATAGTACCCAAGAAATAATTTTCACTTGTTATTTTCATTATAGGTAAATATAGGTAAATCATGAGTAAAATACAATTTCTCAAGGATCCATGCCCTGTAATAAGCATTTATAACACAACTCTTACCTGTAAGAAAAGGTGTTTCAGTCAGGAAGCAGAAAATAATGTTTTCACCAGCAGCTGAATGACTATTGTAAGTGATTGTGAGGTTTAACCCCGCCTCTTTTGGCAGGGATGGGATCCTGCTCCGTCAAAACTGTTGAGTTAACCCTTTCAGTAACAATAAATTTAAAGGCTGTTGTAAATGCAAAAGCTGTGTAATGTCTTACATAAGCCCTACACCATACTAACACTTACTTCTTCCATATTCCTTTTTAAACCCTTTAAAAATAAAATGGAGTAAGGTTTTTCTGAGAAATATGTTTTATTTTGTAATTGTGCTTAGTGAATGGAAAAAATGGAAATTTGCCTTTTCAACAGGAAAAAGCAGAAAATAAACTAGGAAACATTCTGTACATTCTGTCATTTGATGTCAAGTATTGAATCATGACATGTATTGTAATGTACTGTATATCATAAAATTAGGTATTTGATGACCAGAGCTAATATAAAGACACCAGAAAGGTAGATTTGTTTAACTCAAACATATCTCTTATTCAATAACAGAACAATAGAAGAATCTGTCCTAGTCTCTGTCCATCACATTTTGAAGCACACAAGATATCAAACTAAATAACTCTTGTAATTGCATTATTCTCATTTGATGTTTCTGATAAGAATCCCATTGTAAAAATGTCCACTTTAGCATACTTTTTTGTACTTATAGTACATATTAAATAAATACTAGCCTATAATCTACTTTTAAAGGAAAGATATCTAAGAAAATTATTTAAATGTGAAATTAATACAGTGTTTCCAGAGGCTTAATCACAGGGTAGAATGTACAGTGAATACCACAGTCACCCACTCCATCCGTGTCACCTGAAGCAAGCCACACCCGCTCTCACTCACCTGAGTTCTAATCGTTATCACCTGGTTCCAATTAGCTCCACTGTTCACACCCGTATGATAGCTCCAGACCTCTCCTCGCTCCTTTGGTTCCAAAGACCGGCTACTCACCTGGATAACCCGAACTATTCACCCAACAAACTCTCTTCTTCCACTTTCATTGACAAGGACATTCAGAATAGCTTGCTCATTGCTCCATTTGACCATTCTCTTCATTTGCTCCAACTGTTCAACAAAACCCTGTTTGTTTGCAATTTACTACAGTCTCTGGTCTGCTCACTACGTTACCATGACAGAAGACCAGACCAACACCGAAATGAGCACCGGTTCACCTGTTTCACCCGACCCCATTATGGAATTAGTGAATGCCTTTAAGGCGGCTCTACAACCTACCCCAACGCCGCCGTCTGTCTCAGGAAGTCCCATGGCCTTGCCGACAACATTCTCCGGGGAAGTGGCTGAGTGTAGCGTTTTTTTTACTCCAAGTCTATATATACAGATGCAATCATCACTGTTCACCACCGAAGACGCCAAGGTCGCATTTCTCATCTCACTCCTGTCCAGTAAGGCCCTACAATGGGTGAAAGCTATCTGGAACAATAATAATGAAATAATCCATTCGTTTAAAATGATTTTCCGGTCATTTCTCTGAAGTTTTCTGCACAGGTACAGGTACACTTTCCACCTCCGATCAACTCTTCCGTCTCCGACAAGGCACTTCTTCGGTAAGGGATTACACCATTCAGTTCCGCATGCTGGTGGCGGCTAGTGGTTGGAATGAGACGGCACTCCTCAGTGCATACCGACAGGGACTGAATCCGGAGACTCACTCTGCGATGGCTTTGTATGATGACTCCATCAGACTCAAATCATTTCTACAACGTACCACCAGGGTTTCTCAACGACTAGCCGCTTGCCAGCCATCTGTAACCGCTCCTCAGTCTGCCACCGTGGCTACCTGTTCTTCAGTACCAGAACCCATGCAAGTTGACACCACTCGTCTCTCACGCATTGAAAGGAATCGTAGAATTTCATTAGGACCTTGTTTGTATTGTGGACATCCGGACCATTTCATTTGCAACTGCCCCACCAGACCTCCACACCCCGTGGTGAGTACCATTCAATTTAGAGTTGAAATAACCTCCCTTACGCAACTTCCAGTGACTCTCCACACTCCTAAAACTTCTGTGTCTGTTTCTGCTTTGGTTAATTCAGGTTCCTCTGGCAACATCATATCGCAAGAATGCTTAGATTCACTCCAACTCACTCGTCAACATCACAGTCATACACTCTCCGTCAAGACAATACAGGGAAAACCACTGGGGTGTGGTAAAGTACGATACTCCTCACCATCCATCATACTACAAGTTAGTTCTATATTTTACAAGGAGGAATTACAGTTTCTGGTACTGGAGGGGTCCACCGTCAGCATCATCCTGGGATGCCCATGGCTAAGTCAGCACAATCCGGATCTCCACTGGGATCCCTGTGACGTCATTCGTTGGAGTGACCAATGTTACGACCAATGTCTCCAAGACTTACCACTTCCGAACACTCCATCTGTACCACTAGTGTCCACCCACGTCGAAAGTCCCGAACCTGAGTTTTCCCCCGAGATCCCAGAGGAGTATGTGGCGTTCCAGGATGTATTCAGCAAGTAGGCAGCCACCGCCCCCCCCTCCATCGGCCATGGGACTGTGCCATCGAACTGCTGCCTGGAGCTCAACTCCCCAAAGGTAAAATTTACCCACTGTCCATCCCGGAGTGCCAGGCGATGGAGGAATACACCTTCATCAAGGATTCATACGACCATCTACCTCACCAGCCGCTTCGAGCATCTTTCTTTGTGGGCAAGAAGGATGGAGTTCTTCGGCTGTGTATCGACTACCGCCAACTTAACTCACAGATCCAACAACAACCTTACCCACTTCCCCTGGTCCCCGCAGCACTCGAGGAACTCCGAGGGGCTAAGATCTTCTCGAAATTGGACCTGTGGAGTGCAATTAACCTCATTTGCATCCGTGAAGGAGATGAATGGAAGACAGCATTTATCACCCCACCGGCCACTACGAATATCGGGTCATGCCGTACGGTCACTCCATCAGTCAGCATGTCCAGCAGGTCCTACTCAAACTCTGAGAACACCAGCTTTTCCTTAAACTAGAGAAGTGTGAGTTCCATCAGCCCTCGGTACAGAACCTCGTATATGTAAAAAGTGCAGAGGGAGTACAGATGGCCCGTTCCAGGCACAGTGAAGGAGCTACAACGCTTTCTGGGATTTGCAAACTTCTGTCGTCGGTTCATCAGGAACTACAGCATTATCACGGCCCCATTGACCTTCCTCCTGCAGGGTAAGCCTAAACATCTCACCTGGAACGCCCGCCGCCCACAAAGCTTTCCACCAGCTAAAGAACATCTGCTGCACTGCTCCCCTATTATGCCATTCGAATCCCGAGCACCCTTTCGTGCTGGAGTTGGATGCCTCCACCACTGGAATCGGAGCGGTGTTGTCCCAAGCGGCTGGTGAGCCTCCTCTCCTCCATCCCTGTGCCTATCACTCTCTTAAGCTGACTCTGGCGGAGCAAAACTACAATGTAGGAAATCAGGAACTACTGGCCATCAAGTTGGCTCTGGAGGAGTGGTGTCATTGGTTAGAGGGAGCCTCTCATCAGTTCACCATTATAACCGACCACAAGAATCTACAATACCTATGGGAAGCCAAACGTTTAAACCTCTGACAGGCCCGATGGGCACTATTCTTCACCAGGTTTAACTTCAAGATCACATACCGACCAGGAACAAAAAATGTCAAGGCTGATGCTCTCTCCCATCTGTACTCCACCGACACACCCCTGGAACCAGAGACAATGTCTTCCGTAATTATGGTTCGCCAGAGGAGATTGTGTCGGACCGGGGACCTCAATTCATCTCGCATGTCTGGAAAGCTTTCTTTAAATTACTTGGTGTATCCGTTAATCTGTCATTTGATTATCATCCACAGACAAACGGCCAGACTGAGAGGAAAATTCAAGAGCTCGGACGTTACCTCCGGTCATACTGCCACGAAGGTCAACACAGCTGGAGCGTAGGCCGAGTACGCACAGAATTCCCTTCGCCAAGACACCACCAGCTTAACGCCTTTCCAGTGCATACTCGGTTATCAGCCCCTGCGGTTTCCCTGGACGGAGGAACCCTCAAATGTTCCAGCTGTCGACCACTGGTTCAGAGCCAGCGAGAGAGTGTGGGACTCAGCTCACCATCATCTCCAGAGGGCCATCAACCGTCACAAGAGGTTTGCGGATGCTCATAGGAGGGAGAATCCGCAGTACCAACCCGGAGATCAAGTCTGGCTCTCCACCCGTGACCTGCGTCTGCGACTGCCCTGCCGCAAGCTGAGTCCCCGCTATATTGGTTCGTTCAAGATCCTGAGACAGATAAATGAAGTGACATACCAGCTCCAGCTCCCACCCAGGTACCGTATTCACCCCACTTTCCACTTATCACTCCTCAAACCATGTTTTCCTTCTGCCACAGAAACCACCGGAGCTGGAGCTGAACCCCCTCCTCCCAATGTCCTGGAACAACCTTCAATCTACACAGTCAACGAAATCTTGGATTCATGATGCAGAGGGGGTCGGCTAGAATATCTCATCAACTGGGAGGGGTACGGACCTGAGGAACGCTCTTGGATCGCCAGAGAGGACGTCCTTGACCCTGCCCTGCTCCAAGAGTTCCACCAGAACCATCCCAACTGCCCGGCCCCTCGCAGTCATGGCCGCCCTCGGCGTCGTGTTAGGGCGTCAGGAGCCGCCCCTAGAGGAGGGGGTAATGTCAGGCATTCACCATAGTCAACCACTCCAGCCGTGTCACCTGAAGCAAGCCACACCCGCTCTCACTCACCTGAGTTCTAATCGTTATCACCTGGTTCCAATTAGCTCCACCCTTTATAAGCCTCACGCCACCATTGCTTCACTGTCTGGTCTACCGTTCACACCCGTATGATAGCTCCAGACCTCTCCTCGCTCCTTTGGATCCAAAGACTAGCTACTCACCTGGATAACTCGAACTATTCACCCAATGAACTCTCTTCATCCACTTTCATTGACAAGGACATTCAGAATAGCTTGCTCATTGCTCCATTTGACCATTCTCTTCATTTGCTCCAACTGTTCAATAAAACCCTGTTTGTTTGCAGTTTACTACAGTCTCTGGTCTGCTCACTACGTTACCATGACATATTATAATTACTTCTGTTGTATTAAAAATATAGCTAATGTTTACTGCCAAATGTGATAAGCATTTATGGTAACTAAAATATACTTTCATTATATAATTTCTATTTGCTTCTAAGCAAGGGTACCATGACAGTTCTTGTACTATATCAAACCCTAATTGGCATACAAAAGCTGTAGAGTGAGATCAGTAGCAGTGTAGAAAAAAATGATTGATTTTAAATGACTGAACTTGCTTAGTATGAATACTTTCTGATTTATTGATTGAAAAAAATTGCAAGTGTAATCCATGATCAAACAGATTATCAGGGCAGAAAGGCTATTTTCATCCACAACATGTCCCAGATGGGAACAATGATGTTGAGCATGATGTTTTATGTGGATTAGAGAGGCAGTTGATGCTCTGCAGCCACATAAGTAAGAGCTCTCAAAGGAAATGAGCACAGATTAACATGTTCATCAATGAGGAGAATTTATTTATTTATTTATTTTAATAGTAGCATACTCGAAATAACGGCAAAGGCATGGTTTATATGGCTGTTGAATTTATGGAGAAACCTTCTATAACTGCATAACAGATGTGATGGGGAGGGGGAGAGAGATTAGTGGTGCTTTAATGATTTGAAAGCACTTGAGCTTAAAGCTGATGGGGAGGGGGTTAAACCACCAGCACCACACTTATCACCAATATACACACTTCAGCATGTCTGGCTGAGGGCTACTGGGAAAACAAACCCGGGCATCGTCTTAATGTTAACTTAGGAAGGTATTTCCCAACCAAGATATTTATTTATCAGGTACGTTGAAATTTTATTATTGATTTTTCTATAGGCTACAGATGCATGCTTTCATTTTATATCGCACTTTAGCAGACCTTAACAGGACACACATCAGCAGTAGACACATTATCAGGGCAAATTGTTTCATTTTTTGTAAAATATCGTTACCATCGTAACCTGTTGCTGAAAATGAGCGCGAATGACGCGCGCATTCCTGTGGATGATGCAGTGCGCGCACACGTCCACATCAATCACAATTATTATTAACTTTTATTTGGTAGCGATATGTATTTCATGTAGTTGTCAGAAATGTAGATAAATTTGCAGTTGATAGCCTATGTAAATATTACAATGGAGCTGAAAGAAAAGTGTAGGCTATAGCAGTGGGGAAACATAATCTGCGTGAAAAGAAATAGCGTAAATAATCATGGACAAAAGGACCCAAGGTACAGTGGTTTGTCACCCAAGTACTTTTATTATAGATGTATTTAGTTACATTTAAGTCAATATAAATTACAAGACGGTAAAATGCAATGTTAGTTTACAAATGAATCGTGATTGGTGTCTGCTTTGCAGATATAGCGTACTTCATTACAAATCCATTCCTTCACGATTTTGGAAAACAATTAATTGCACTTGCTAATATCCCAAACAATATTTTTTTTGTTAGAATTTTTACCCAAAGTTGGTCCTTTTTAGCCTTAAGAACACGTGTTCTTATTATCCAATAGAATATTGTTTAATCACCTTAAGCAAAATTGAAAATCATTTTCATTAGTTACATGAATCTGCTTAAATCTGAAATTAAAACTAGACATTGCATAAGGAACTCATGCACAAAGCATGTAATGATAAACAGGTATTTCATGTAATGATAAACAGGTATTTCATGTAATGATAAACAGGTATTTAAGTACTAAGGTGTTGTTTCTTTTCATTCACTTTTTATTCAGACCTGAACGAAGTGTTAATGAATGAACGAGGCGATCAATGCAGGAAAGAAAGCTATAATTTCTCAAAGAGTTGCCTTGTTTATCCGAGAGCTTTGGTTTTGTTTTTCCCCCATAATCCTGTTAAGCATGGGAGAGAGAAAGAGAGAGAGACATAGACCAGCAGAGATGGGGGTGGATGGATGGTATGGCAGAAGAGGGTAAATACATCATGGATTAGAATCAGCCATGTTTATGTTCTGGCTTTAGGGAATGTACAAGCACATATGCATTTGTATTATAAATATAGATAAATTATGATTTCATAATGTATTAAATTATGTGAACCAAATTCTCAGCTCTGAATGTGTAAATAGACTGTATAGAATTTATAGACTTCAATGTACAATACAGAACTAGACGTAACAGTATAAGATCATTTGAGCTGCTTTTAGCACTGACTCTTGTGCTGTCATGTTTCCAAGGAAACACAGTTTCTCTTTGCCAATTAAAAAAAAAATGTGACCATGATCACATTCTGTGCCAAGAATAAATATTATTGTTCAGATAAATATAGATAAAACATAAATATTTATTGTTTTCACTAGAGCTGTTACTCCTACATTTAGTCACCCTCATGTCAGCATCAAGAATGACATCATGGAGTTTTTTTTTTTACCGTTACCTTTATGATAAAGACATTTCTTACTCAGACACTCAATTTTAGGCAGTTTTTCCGAGATTTACTGAACTCTTTTTGTGTTGTTATTTTTAGGCTGTGCACTGGATTCTTGACAGACAGCTGGTATGAGGTTTGTGAATATGGGTGGTCGTGTTCGGCGGACTGCTGAACCAGCAGAGCCAGAACCTGAACCTGAACCAGAACCTGAACCACAACCAAAACCAGAACATGAGCACCATCCTGCTCACCCAACTCATCATGACTATGAAAACATGAAGAACAAGTTCATGAATGAGCTGGAACATCTTTCATGTAAGTATCTACATTTAGTCATATATTAACATAAAAAAGTAAGACTGAAAAAAATCTATCTAAACTATAGTGTGGGGGAAAAGCATAGCTTTTAGCAAAAGCTAACAGAGTAGATGTAGATCAGACAATTTATTGCATTAAAAAATAATTCTATTAAGTTCAAGTCACTGCACTTAATTTCAATGAAATACAGAATACACTGATTTTGCTCTGATTGTGTAATCACACAGGACACAAAATCATTATTCATTTTCATTATTCTGAGTCATTATCTGCATTTGATAAGAAGTCAGATTACATAAATAGAGCACTTTGATTTATAGTTTTTGCTCTGCTTTACAGATGATGATAATTTCAAATTAAAAGTGCATTGAGCTGATGTGATATGACGTTAAGCGAGGATTGTCCTGTGTCATTTCTGTCCTATACCTGTTTCCATGGAGACTGACCATCTTTTTGTTCTCTATAGTGCCGATGTGGGCTGTAGGAGCCATCGTGGTGGTGGTTCTCGCCCTTGTGGCTTGTTTTACATATTGCATGTTCAAGAAATGCTTTGGCAAGAAGAAGAAATCCAAGAAAGCTAGAGAGAGGAAGAGAGCAGGACGAAGAAAACTAGAAGGAACTGAAGGAGAGGGTGAAGGAGAACAAAAGGTACAAGAACAAATACACAAATACAACCTCAATTGTGATCGTGGACCACAAAACTAGTCATAAGGGTCAATTATTTGAAATTGAGAAGTTTACATTATCTAAAAAACGGAATGAATAAGCTTTCCATTGGCGTATGGGACAATATTTGGTTGAGATACAACTATATAGGGTGAAAAAAAAATCAACATATTGAGAAAATGACCTTTAAAGTTGTCCAAATAAAGTTGTTAGCAAACTAATCAAAAATTAAGTTTTACTATATTTAAATTTACAAAATATCTTCATGGGTCATGATCTTTACTTAATATCCTAATGATTTTTGGCATTAAAAAAAAATCTATCTTTTTAACTCTTCGATGTATTGTTGGCTATTGCTACAAATATGCCTGTGCTACTTATGACTGGTTTTGTGGTCCAGGGTCACAATTTTGAAGTTTATTATTTTTTTGCATCATGGTTTTTTATTTAAAAAAGTAACACTTTTCAGTAAGGTTCCCTAGTTAACATTAGTTAATGCATGAACTAACATTACCTAACAATGGTTAATAACAATTATGTTAATATGTTAATTAATTAACACTAAGATGTACTGCTTTAGCAGTATTTTTCACTGCTAGTTCATGTTAACTAATGTATAATGTATATAAAAATTATAAATAAAAATACCCGTATAGCTAGATTTAAGAGTTTTTAAGCTAAAACTCATCATAATGTCCTTTGTTATTTAAAATTTATGTACATATTTCAGGGGCACACTGTATAAAATATGACTATTCATATCTGCAGGATGAAGGAGAAAAAAAGGAGGGAGAAGTGCAAAAAGAAGAGCAGGAACATCTTGGAAAACTGGAATTTTCTTTGGATTACAACTTCACAGATGCTCAGGTGCCTGATGTATTAAAATGTACCATAACAGGTAACTAGTTGATTTGTAATAATGTCATTGTAACAACAAAATGAAATAAAAAATGTCTAATTTTGTGTCAACAGCTGATAGTTGGAGTTCTTCAGGCTCAAGATCTTGCCGCTATGGATATTGGCGGTACATCCGACCCATATGTAAAAGTTTACCTGCTTCCAGACAAGAAGAAGAAGTTTGAAACCAAAGTCCAGCGCAAAAACCTGTGCCCTGTGTTCAACGAGACCTTTATCTTTAAGGTTTTTAAATGTTTTTTGTTTGTTTATGAAGTACAAAGTCAGGTTCAGATTTATGTACACGATGAGTTAGGTATGTGTTCCAGTGAACATGTTTGTATAACATTTAGTTTTGTCTTTTGAGTGTTCTCATGTCTGTTTAGTTGCGCCTGTAGTTTGTTTGTCCATTTCTCTCTCTCTCTCAGGTTTTGTGTCAGGGTTTTGTCTTCTTGTGTGGCATCCTAAGTTCCCAGAAATCCCTGCTCCCCTACACTGGTTTTGTCATTCATTTTTTGATTGACAGCTATTCAGGTATCACTGAGGTTATAAACGCTTTTGAAGGAATAGTTCACTTAAATTAACACTCCATTTTTTTTGGAAAATAGGCTCATTTTCCAACTCCCTTAGAGTTAAGCAATTGAGTTTTACCATTTTCGAATCCATTCAGCTGATCTCTGGGTCTGGCAGTAGCACTTTTAGCATAGCTTAGCAAAGATCATTGAATCTGATTAGACTGTTAGCATCTCGCTCAAAAATGATCAAAGAGTTTTAAGATTTTTCCTATTTAAAATTTGACTCTTCTGTAGTTACATTGTGTACTAAGACCAACAGAAAATGGAAAGTTGCGAATTTCGAGGTTGATATGGCTAGGAAGTATACTCTCATTCCAGTGTAATAATCAAGGAACTTTACTGCCGTATTGTGGGTGCAGCAGGCACAATGATATTACGCAGTGCCTGAAAATAGGCTAACGTCCATCAACATAACCAGCCTCACAACATGCTTGCACAGGGAGAATATTTTCAGGCGCTGCGTAATATCATTGCGCCTGCTGCACCCACGAAACAGCAGCAAAGTTCCTTGATTATTACCCCCGAAATGAGAGTATAGTTCCTAGCCATATCGGCCTAGAAAATCGTAATTTTTCATTTTTCATCCGTCTTAGTACACAATGTACCTACAGAATCAAGTTTTAAAGTTTTAAAGTCAAGTTTTAAATAGGAAAAATATAGAAACTCTTGTGTCATTTCTGAGTGAGTGCTAACGGTCTAATCTGATTCAATGATCTATGCTAAGCTATGCTAAAAGTGCTACCGCCAGACCCGGAGATCAGCTGAATTGATTCGAAAACGGAAAAACTTAACTGTTTAACTCTAGGGGAGTTGGAAAAAGTGGTGTTCCTTTAAAAATGAACAAATATTTTCATATTTATTATATGATTATTCATAATCATGTTGTTCCAAAACCACACAAAGGAAAGAATGTTCATGCTGCCATTTCCATACAGCAACAGTTCATGCTGCCTTTTTATGGAAAATACCTGCATAAACATTTGCAATTTTGGTGCCTAAAATGGCAAAATTTAAATTTTTAGATGAATTATTCCTTTAATTACCTGTGTCAGGAAGCATTTGTGTCTTTTTGGGCTTGTCTGCATTTCAGAAAAAGTTTATTAATACATATTAACAATGGAAAACTACTTTACACAAAATGCAGATACACTGATTTGTGCTTATTTGTTTCACATGTTTTTTGTTCCTGTCTCTCCTTTCTTCATGCATTATAGATTCCCTACGCTGAACTGGGTGGCAAAACTCTGGTCCTGCAGGTGTTTGATTTTGATCGGTTTGGTAAACATGATGTGATTGGCCAGATAAAGATTCCCATGAACTGCGTGGATCTCGGCCAACCGCTACATGAATGGAGGGACCTTGAAAATGGAGAAAAGGAGGAGGTTCATTTTATTTTCTGTCAATATTTGTATTTATTTTGCATGATTGGCTTCTCAGCTATGCCATCATTTATCCCTGGATTTTTAAACTGTATATTCTAAATTTGTTTCCATGATTGTTCTTTCTTTCTCTTCAACAGGAGAAACTTGGAGACATTTGTATTTCTCTGCGTTATGTGCCCACTGCTGGTAAACTCACTGTCAACATAATGGAGGCCAAAAATCTCAAAAAGATGGATGTCGGTGGTTTATCAGGTACAATTCAAAATTTAATTTGCAGCATTTCATAGTTTTAATTACAATTTTTTTTTTTTAAATAAAATATGGATAATACAGCTAGTTAATGAGCAGGTGTGTTTGAACTGACTGAATAATAAATTACATTTATTTACATTTGGTTAAATGCTTTCTTGTAATTTTTTTGGTAACATTTTATGTCCTTGTTACAGATTTTACATGTACTTACTATTATAATAACAGTAAATTATGCATAATTACATGCAAGTATCTCTAAGCCAAAGCCAAACCCTAACCATATAGTAAGTACTTGTAGTTAATTCAGGGCTCGACATTAAGCCTTGACATGTGCTTGTCCTTCGGACAAGAAAATCAGAATCAGAATCAGAAAGAGCTTTTATTGCCAAGTATGCTTGCGAATTTGTTTTAGTGTCATTAGCTTCCAGTACTCAGAGACAGCAACAACATATAGACAATAAACATAAGATGAGAATAAAATACACATATGTAAATATAAATAGACAAAAATTAGAAAAATAAATTGAGAAATAAATAAATATGTGATATGTACAGTTGTGCTATAGATGACAGAATAGAATAGAATAGAATAGAATAGAATAGAATAGAATAGAATAGAAAGAGGTAGAGATGCAGGGATGTGCTAGGATGGGGGTGGTAACTAATAAATAAAAAGTTATTGCACATTATATTGCACAATGGGGGAAACATTTAACTGTTCATAAGGAGAATTGCCTAGGGGGAAAAACTGTTCTTGTGCCTGGTTGTCCTGGTGTTTGGGGCTCTGTAGATGGTAAAAGTTCAAAGAGATGATGACTTGGATGTGAGGGATCCAGAGTGATTTTCTGAGCTCTTTTCCTCACTCTGGATGAATACAGTTCTTGAAAGGTGAGCAGGGGAACACCAGTAATCCTCTCGGCAGTCTGAACTATTCACTGTAATCTTCTGATGTCTGATTTTGTAGCTGAGCCAAACCAGACAGTTATTGAACTTATAGAACTGTTTTAGCAGCTCCTGTGGTAGGCTGAACTTTCTTAGCTGGCGAAGAAAGTACAGCCTTTGTTGGGCCTTTTTTTACAATGGAGTTGATGGAACTTCAATGTCTCCACTGTAGCCACAGTGCTGTCCATGATGCTAAGAGGGGTGAGTGCAGGGGGTTTCCCCTGAAGTCTATGATCATCTCCACTGTTTTGAGCATCATCAGTCATTCAAAAAGCCCTTTTTTTTGGCAGAAATGTAATCCATTCTGAAGCAATAGTCTCATCACTGCTCTATGAAGTCTTACTGTAATCAGCATATTTGTGATATTTGCCTTAAATTGATTTCTAGGACACTTTTTAACTTTATGAAGGGCAATATTTTCCTAACCTTACTAAATATATGTGTCATCATATACGTCAAATTAAATTTTATAAATCCATTCATTTAGAATAATTAGACTCTGTATGATTGTTACCATGAAATCAGTATCAACAAACTCCATCTTTCCACTGCAGAGGAAACACTGAATGTGCATTGAAAGTGCCATTAAGATGTATTTACTTAGACTGTTTAATGAAGATGAGAGATTCCATAAATGCATTTACACAGTAAAATTGCAAATGCATGAATAATGATAAAAATGTATGTTTTACTTTTTTTAAACATAAATCTGAAATGTTCGAAAAATGCAGTGATACTTTTAAATATGAAACCAAACCACCAGTAGGTGGCGTCAAGTCACTGTCTTAATGAGTTGAGTCATTGATTCAACCAATTTGCTCAAAGGGCTAGTTCATTTAATAAATAAAGCAAGTGACTTTTTGAATGGTTCACTGAATCATCGACTCGATTCATTCAAAATTGCTGTGCTGCTCTGAGATGCGTGACTGTCCTGCTGTGGCTTTGCTTGGAACTATTTTCATTAGCAAAAACGGCCAATAATGTGTCTAAAATGTAAGTCAGTTAATATTAACTACTTGTTTATTGAACTACTGTTGTAACAATCAATGCCACGTTTGCAGTCGTGCTGTTGCTTGGTTGAGTGTTGTATATGTAATATACAATATTTATCTTTTTTTTTCCACCACAGTATGTTTTCTCATGTTTGTTTCTTTGTGTGTGCTGTTGCGCCTATTAGTTTAGATTTTTCCGTGAGTCAGATAGACATGAGCCCCAACTGACGCAACCTTGATACTGTCCATTATCAGTCACTGTTTACACCGAAAGTAATAAAATCAGAATCATTCGCACCAAAGTTTCGGTGCTGCCCTAGTTATTGTTTGTTACTGATGTTTTAATCTGGACAAGCGGACAAGCGTTATTGTCGAGTCCTGTAATTAATATTACTCAGTACTTAAATGTATAATTACACTGTAACAAGGACACTATAAAATAAAGTGTAACCATTTTTTTCCACTTTAATTTTATTTAAAACACATTGACAATGATCCTACTTCATGTGTCAGATCCGTATGTGAAGATTGTGTTACAGCATAATGGAAAGCGTCTGAAGAAGAAGAAAACTACAGTTAAAAAGAACACATTGAACCCATACTTCAATGAGAGCTTCAGCTTTGAGGTCCCATTTGAACAGATTCAGGTGATTTACGATCATTCTTCCATCTGATATAGCCTATATTGTGTTTATTTTTATACATGTATATATTTGAATCCGAAATGGAATGAAATCATATTCTAAAGTCCAAACCCACTATATCCTAACACAGAAAGTCCAGCTCCTCATTACTGTGTATGACTACGACAAGCTGGGAAGCAACGACCCTATTGGCAAAACCTTTATTGGCTATGGTGCCACAGGTGTCGGCTTACGCCATTGGTCAGACATGCTGGCCAATCCCAGACGTCCAGTGGCCCAGTGGCACACGCTTCAACCGGAGGAAGAGATAGAAGCTGCTCTGAAAGCGCCACATCGCTAAACATCGTCATGGTAACAAGTGGGTAATATACCTAGAGTATACAGTCACATCCAGGGCAACAATGAATCATCCACCTACTGAGCAACTTAGTGAAAGGCACTGATAGACACTGCATGCATCAGCTTGCTAGCATGACCAGTGAACTTTACAGTTTATGTTTCGTGGAAGCTTATAGTTTCACGCTTAATGTTTTCTCTCCCAAGGTTGTTTTGTGTTACGTGAAGATTGTCATGATTTGTTATGAGTTGTATTACTAAATGCATGTTTTTATGTTTGGAGTAGATGTGTTTCCTTTATGGTAGCTGTCACTCTGCATGGTTTTGTAAGTTGTTTTTTGTGTTGATGAATTGTTGCTAATTTTGGTGAGAGTTAAACAAGTACAGACAGTAGTCACTCATTTTTGGCAAATATAAAACGAGATAAAAATTAAAATCTTCTCTTTCGCGTTTAATTAATAGCTATGCAAATGACAACAGGTAAAAAAGTTATATTTATATAAGCAGATTGCTATTGTCAAAAAACGTACAATTTATTAAGTTCTACTTTTGTATTCCCAATGCTTAAGTCACTTTGTGTTTGAAGATGCAAATCAAATTAAACAGATGTAACATTTGTTTCTTGTGTATGCTCTATTTAATTTTAATGTGGTTATGTGGGACTGTCTTTCTAAAGTCAAAGCCATAAAGCAGCTATAAACAATATGTTATGAACATAAATTATTGTTGCAGAAGTAATTTGCTTTTCTATTGTCATATTCAGTGTTGGGCATGTTACTTCAAAAAAACTAATTAGTTATAGTTACTAGTTACTTTTTACAAATAGTAACTGAGTTAGTAACTGAGTTACATCATTATAAATGTAACTAATTACCAAGGAAAGTAAATATTGTGTTGCTTTAAAAAATATATATATATCAAATAACTTGGATGCCCCCAATATCAAATATGTTGAATAAAATTTAAATTAAATTAATTATATTTTTAGTTTACTCACCAGACGATTATAAAATATGTATAATTACATTATAATAAATTATAGTAACTCCGCATTTTATTGTCAGTAATGGTAACGGCGTTGTAACAAGGGAAACAGTAATTCAGTAGATTATTTCAATACAACAATAGTGTGATAAAATGCATTATGCATTCATTTTGATCAGAAACACCAGTGTGAAGCATGATTGCTTTTATTAACACATTAGTGGTTAAGACGTGTGACATTACAAGAGAGTATTCATATGCATCATCAGCTACACAAGCAAAAATAAAACAAAAAAAAAAGATGATTAAAGCGTAAACGTTTTGTAAGATTATGCAATTGCTGAAACAATACTATCTGAACATTGAGGAAATTAAGTTTACACATCTCAGAAGTGATTGTGCTCTAAGGAATAGCAGTGATTTATTCAAATATGTGTTTAATTTAAGATCAGAGGTGCAGATGACATTAAGCTGTAGCTTTTTGCAGCTCATGCCAATTTGGCTTATTATAACCTTTGTGCTTTTAAATCAATAAATGAGGCAAGGGTTCATCGCTCATTGGCCCGTTACAACATTACCACACATGTCCACCAGGGGACGTGCAAATGTTACACAAACAGTAGTTGTAATTGGGTAAAGAGCACTGGTGTCTTTGTTGAGCAAGCCTGCAGCGCCATTCTGAAACCACAATCATTTTATAGATATTTATACTCCTTTTAGCGTCTCGATAGTTTCCAGTAAACCTCATGCAAAAGGACAAAAACATATATTCACATAATCATTTTTGATGTGGTTTCATAATCTTCTTTTCATACTATTTACTATTTGTGTAATTTGAGACCAAAACAAAAAAAAATCAGTGTTGTATGACAGTATGACAGCTTGTTGTAAGGAAATGTACTGTAACATTATTCATTAAACTCTAAGATATATAAAAGATATATATAAAAATAAGCACTTAGAAGCAATACTTCAGGTTTTCTTATCATGGTTTGTTCCTCCACCTTATATGAAAGGTGAAGAACAGTCTATAGCTCTACATATGAGACTAGAACAAGAAGGAAAATAATTGGTCTCACTTTACATTAAATGGCTTTCACTACTATGTAGCCTACTTAATTATTTGATACAATATATTTATCATTTCATTTGTACACTGTTAACCGTAACCCAACCCTTTAACTCACACCTCAAACTCATGAGCAGTAAATGTGGGAATGTGGTTACACAGTAGTAATTTAATGTTAGTACAAAGTAGTTAAGGCCACCTATTATAAAGTGCGACCAAATAATCTTCTAGAACAAAATAACTATGAAGTCTTTTGTTCGTTTGATCAAACCATCTGTCTGTTATCTGTTTCAGTCGCAATTTTCTGTTCATCCTGTCCATCTAGCACAAAAATGTTCCCAGATACCATGTTGCATCTTATTGGATGCCACAAAATGAACTCAAGGAACTAGTTTACTTGGACCAGTACAGTAAATCTCACTCACACATATGTTAGGTGAATGGAGTCACCTTATATTTGAAACATTCTGCTGCTAGAAAAGATGCAAATACACACATGCAAACAGACACACTCACATTCTCCTGCAGAATCCAATATCTGGACTAGCAGTACAGCACACATGCTCAGGGCGCCTACACACTAGAGTTTATGCTATATCGGAGAACACTGCAAATACTTTAATGGTTATGGTGCTCCGCAAGGATGCAGAAAAAAACAATCAGGGTTTGGTGAAACTGATGCTTTGTTAAGCAACCAAAACATCTCAGTGAGATGAGCTTTCAGAAATCAAATTTGATATCTAACTGAGCCTTCTAAACTGTCCTACCATTCAAACATTCTGTTACAAGCTTCTCTAATGTGTAAGCACCCAAACACACACACAAACACTAATCGCTATCTCTGTCATGGTCTTCCACCAACACCAGCTCTTCTCCCCTCTCCAGTAGCGCTCTCATCTCAGGGCTGTCTTCTGTCTCGTCGTCTTCCTCCAGCATCTCGCCACCTTCCATCTCCATCTCCTCATCTTCTCTTCCCTCCATCACTGCATTCTCCACCTCGTCTGCGTCCCCGCCGACTTCCACCATCTCGGTTCCCTGGATCTCCACTTCTCCTTCACGGATTTTCTTCACATGGAAGGTGAACGGTGGAACCTTGTAGACAGCCGTTTTGGAGCGGGCATAGATGGTGTGGTCAGGAGTGAAAGACTTCACCATCTTCTTCTGCGAGGACTTGATCTTCTCCTTGCGCTCGGGATTCACAGACATCCGATTGCCGAGCTTGCCCATCTTTTTCTCTATGTTGTGACGTGTTTTCTCCAGGTTCTCTCGGGTCTTCTGTTTGGTCTTCTCAAGATTCTCCTTGGTCTTCTGCCTGGTTTTTTCCAAGTTCTCTTTGGTCTTCATGCGAGTTTTCTCCAAGTTCTCTTTGGTCTTCTGCTTGGTCTTCTCCAAATTCTCCTTGGTCTTTTGCTTGGTTTTCTCCATTTTTTCCTTGGAGAAAACGGTTTTGATGTTCTGGACGCGTTGCAGGCTGCTTCGTTTGATGCGCTCTGCTCGAGACTCCTCAATGGCCTCCTCGAGCTCAACCTCCTCTTCATCAGAGGACAGGTCCAGATGGACTTTCTCTTTGTCCTCTCCTCTTTCCTCTGCAGCCACTTTGGGTTCACCTTCAGCTTCTCCTTCCACAGGCTCTGGAAACTTCATAGACTTGGCCACACTGACTTTCGAAGGTATTTTCACTTCATCCTGCAGAGAGACACGAAAATAATCATGTAATTCACAGCGATGAATGCAAGATGACACACATTCCTCGAAACATTTGTAAATTGACTTTCTTTCTTCATCCAGATACAAAAATGAAGAAAATCAGTGGTGGGTCATTTTTACTCAGCCCATAACCTACTGTACCAATTATTCAAGGACCACTAATACTTTCTGCTGAAAATGTCTTCTATTTTGTCAACGGTTGTATCTCTCTCAAGGAAATGAGAAATTAATAAGCCTCCTTTGCCAAAAGCATGTAACAGATCTCCAAACCAAGCACTGCCAAAACAATCAATGTCCTGTCTTTATTTGTCACATTTTATGACCCTATTGTTCAGTTTCCATGCTAACATTAATGGTGACCTTACACACATTCACAAAAGCACACCCGCCCACATGCTAAATTCACAACAAGACCATTATTAGGCACAGCATTTGATTTCACTTGGGTCACTAATATGATTTTATGATGTTTGTAGGATGTGTTTATAGGGTGACTACAAACATTTTGTTATGCATAATTTAAAGGCCATTTAAAGAGTTACCTTCTGTATCCCTTATTAATACCAACTTTAGCAGGGAATTCCTAATGCAAACCGACTCACAGCCAGAGCTGTTCCTCTTATGTTCCTCAACAGAGTTTTTGTTTTCTTTCTTTTGTTGTTCTTCCATTCTTTCATCGCCCTTCCCTTCCCTTCCGACCTGTCTCCCACCCACCCTCCTGCCCGACCCTAATTCCCAGCATTCCATCCTGCGAAGCCCCTCGTTCCCAAGCACACTCTTTTTCTACAGCACAATGCTCTGACTTGTTTGTAAAGGAGACATATTTTCCGTCAGTGTGATACATTGAGTCATCCCGTTTTATAAATGACTCTGCCAACATTCCCTAGCCAAACTAACAAATATAAGGATGTCTTTTCATGTTGTTTGATTTATTCTTTCCTCCGCAACGCGCTGGGACAAATGATCTACACAGGAAAACCAACAAACGGTCTGTACGGTGCTGTAACGGTCTTTGCTGCTGCTGGAGGTGTTTGTATTTGCATACATTTTTACCTCCAAACACACATAAAAACAGACATATCATACAGAGTGTCTTCATTAATCCAACTTGTTCGTACTACACATGGGCACAGATGTATTTGAATAAATATATTATGTCATAATATTTAGGTTGTTTCATGAGCATGATGTATCCATTATTTATCAAACTCAAGAGTTTATTTTGTGTCAAACAGAAAGGGAAGTATTAGAGTAAACCAATTATTAAGACCAACAAGAGCTTTATCAGTGTCAAAGTTGGACTATCTACACCGAAATGGATTTGTGTGACTCCTCCCTTTTCCGCAGTCACATTAGCAAAATTTCACCGGCCATTTTTCTGTTGTCAAAATGTGGCGATGTACAGTATGAACCACACAGCTCACACAGAAGTCACCGTCAAACCAAGCATCTTGGTTTTTAGCTTTTTAACTTACAAATCTTTCATGACCAAATTGAACATGAGCAAAATACGCCTGCAACTCTTTCACCCTCTCACAAAAGTCATGATTGCTCAGATTTCTACAGAAATTACAGGATTTCATCCACAAATTTTTTACTCAGTCTAAGTAAACCCTGTTGAAAAGAACTGCATATGCTGTTAAGGTCTGTTTTGAAGCATGGCACCTGGTTTGAGCTGGTTTAAGTTGGTCTTTAGTTGGTCCTGTGCTGGTTATAAGATCATTCAAGTGTGCTACTAGTATACTTCTTTTAAACTAAAAACAGGAAAGTATACTTTCAGTATATTTAAGTATACTTGACTTTATACTTCTAGAAGTCCAAATATATTTGAGCACTACTTGTGCATAGTGTCGTTCATAGTCTTATTTCAGCTTGTTGTTGTTCAAAATGTTGTTAATTTTTTTTTTCTTATTAATGAAACACATTCAAGTGTTTATAAAAAAGAATGCATGAAGCCAAAATAAAATGTTTTGTTTACTAGCAGATACCCTGTTCTTTCTTTTGATGTTTTGTATGTTCAGATATTCAGATATTCTCAAATTAATACCTAAATAGGGATATAGTAGTATACTTAAAGTATGATGTAAAGTTCACTTAAAGAAAACTTATTAGTATACTTGCAGTATAAAACTACAAAACCAGTAGTTTACTAAGACTATACTTCAAAGTGTACTAAAAATGCTACAAGTATTTAATTTGTGAACTACCAGTATAAAACTACTAAACTAGTTACTTTACTGAGACTATACTTCAAAGTGTACTAAAAATGCTACAAATATTTAATTATTAAACTATCAGTATACATATAAGTTCACTTTTAGTATAGTTGCAGTACAAATTAAAAACAGATGTAAAGAAGTTGTGTACTCAAAGTTTACTACTGTTATACTCAAAGTATTCTTAAAAGTATACTTTTATATACTAGAAAGTGTGCCAATTTAGTCCCAAAGACTACTGAAATAATACACTTACAAGTATACTACTATAGTATACTTACTACATAAAATATACTTAAAATATATTTTATTAAGTTTACTTAAGTATACTTAATACAATAAACTTTAAGTATACTTCTTTTTGGTAAGGGTTAAGCTGGTCATGGGCTGGTCCAAAGCAACTAGCTCCTCAGGGCCAGCTCATAACCAGCTCAGGACCTGCTTAACACAGCTCATGACCAGCTACGGGCCAGCTTAAACCAGCTCAAACCAAATGCCATGCTTTAAAACATACCCAACCAGCATATGCTGGTCTTTTCAACAGGGAAGACTTTTTTGTTTATTTGTCAGCGTTTTGCATGTAAATAAAAGAGTGGAGATCCGATGGTAGAGAGGTCATGTTGTAAGACCTGATTCGAATCCATGTCCCCACAAGCACAATAGATATGACGAACAGTGCAATGATATGACGATATGACGAACAGTGCAATACCCTAATACATTTTTAAGGTAATGAACTTGATACTCACATGCTAACATAAACAGTACTGAGAAATTTGTGGTATCAAGGCACACACTTTCTAGTATGAACTTGTGTAATACTATGCAATAAAAGTACTTTGATAAAGTAGCGTGTTATTTCATAAGGTTCAAATATGAAGTCAGATTACAATGAATTTCAGAATATTAGAAGGGCATTTAATCTAATGCACTAAAGACCCAAAGGTCAGAAGGTCACTGATTTTAAGTAAACAACATTCTCTACAAGCAGTTGTAATGGAGGAACTGTAAGATGGAAAACATGTTAGAGGAAGTCAGGCAGTCACCTTGGTGAGCCCACATCCCAAAGTGCCTCTCTCAAGTTAATGTTGCATTGTTCTGCAGAGCAGAGAGGAAGGGAAACACGCACTACAGTAACTATTGGAAAATGTGAGTAAATGTGTGTATGAGGGGAACGATAAGAGCTGGGGAGTTACATTTCACATTCCCAAGAAAAAAAATCTCTTTGAACTTGTTCCCTTCCGAAAGGTTAGATCCTCACAAACCACGAGACAGAAATCTCTTTATATATTTATTATTATGCACTGAACAGTCCATATTTATCTATCTGTGTAAAATGCATGACGCATTTGCTGTTTGCACTGCGGATCAGAGGAAGCCTGGTTTCTTCTTCTATTATATACTACAAGTCAAAGTTAGTTTACTGACATGGTCTGTAAAAAGAGTTTAAGGGACACTAATTTCACATTCAAGGGTACTCCCTTGTGAAAGAGAGTAGGCCTACTTAAATATAATAATATATATACTAAATAAGTACAGTGGCATGCAAAATGATTTTTGAAAAATGTAAAAAAATTAGAGTTATCTGTTTTTGCAAAAGAGCTGCTGTGTGCCTAGTAATGTGAAATGGAAAAAAAAAAAATTCACACAAGATGCAAAATATAATTTAATTTAAAACAACATTCTTCTTTCATAATCCAGAAATAGATCAGTGATTACTACCAGACACAATTATGTCATTGTTGAAAGTACATGTCCTATATCAATTAAGCCAACTATGTTTGTTCAAAAACATTTGAGAGAAGAGAAGAGAAGAGAAGAGAAGAGAAGAGAAGAGAGAAGAGAAGAGAAGAGAAGAGAAGAGAATTACCAAGCAATCCCACCATTTAATTCCAGCTGCTTTCACCCATTACACGCACACACAACACAGTTGTCCTGGAAACAAGTAACATGCAGTACATCTGAGTCAGCGAGGCAACAACTTTCATATGGATTCCTCTTTTTCTTTCATTCTGTTGCTGCCTCACCATGGTCTGGGAAGAAAAATTGTGTCATGCAACGGCTTTCCCCCTTTTTCTTCTTAAACACAAGGTGTTCTGCACGTACACACATAATGAGTCGCTTACAGAGAGCTGAGAGCACATCACAGACTCCTTGACTTTTCCATGAGCCAACCACAGAAGCATGGAGGGCCGTGGGCTACAGAGATTGACAAAATATATAACAGAAGAGTTGTTTGTGTGTCTCTGCAACAGTTAATGTTTGTCACAGTGTATAAACGCAAACTGAAACAACAAGAGCTCTTTTGACTGTGTGTGTCACATGGTGTGTGGTTTGGTTAACTGTCTCTCTATCTGTCTGTCTGTCTCTCTCCTGTGTTTGCAGGTAGGTTTGTCACATGCTGATATCAGCTGGCTTTAACCCCAACCAGTCAGCAGAAACGTCCTTTCTTTTATACTTTCGTTTATTTATCCATCCTTTCTCTTGCAGACAGTATCTGTTGTTTTTTAAATGAAAACTTTTTTTTCTCACATTCCACAACTTTATATTTCCACAAATGAGAAGAAAAAATGAAAATGACCTAAAATGCTTCATTATGGTTCACCAAAAATGAAAATTTGGTCATTATCTTCTATATTATCTTCATGTCTTTCTAAACCCTCATATGCCGGAAAACAGATTTTAAAAATCTCATTCTCAAGTTCGCTGAGTTTAACTTTAGAATCAATTAGTGAACCAATTATTCTTTTAAGGTGGTTTGGAACAAACAAATTTCAGTTCATTTTTCACACAATCGCCATCATATGAATTCAGAAGAACGTAGCACAGAAGCCGTATGGACTGCATTTACACTCTTAAAAATAAAAGATTTACACGGTGTGTTCAACAGCGATGCTATAGAAGAACGATTTTGGGTTCCCAAAAAAACCTTTCGCTAAAAGGACATTTTATTTCTCTAAAGAAGGACCTTTAACACAATGGAAAGTTTCCATAGTTGCCGATAAAGAACCTTTATTTTTAAGAGTGTATGGTGCTTGTTTTCTTTAAATGATGCATGGCAAAGACCTCCGTGAAGCTTTAATCAAAATGTTTAGGTTTTTGTTCCACAGAAGAAACAAAAGCAATACAGGTTTAAAAGAATCTAATGGTTGTGTTTAAAGACAGAATTCTCATTTTTGGGGGAATTGATCCTCATTAGAACAAAAAAGTAAGCTGAAAATGTTTTCCACATGTCAGCAGACTGATAAATGAAAACACTGTGTGAGTGGATGGCGGAATATTTCCACTGCCTCACAGAAGCGTCTCTCTTCAGTCACATGTGAAGAGCTCTTTCACATCTGCCTGCCTCCAGCCTGCCGAGTCTCCATGGCGATGAGGGATTCCCTACCAAAACACCCTCCGCCCCACCTTTCCATTCGAGCCAACCACCACACCCACAAACTCCAGCACAGGGTCAGAGCAAAGGGAAAATGAGTGGGTGTGGGGTTTTCCCAAGAATATAGGGCTGGATCTGTGGAAGGGAATCCTCCGGACATGTTGCATAACTTCATCATGGCAGGAAATGGAAACGTGGAACACCAGGGTAGGGAGTACGTGTGGAATGTGTATGTGGAGCACAAACGGCTTCAGTAAGGTTCTGTTTCACACAAATTAAGAAACTTAAGCACACACTAAAGTAGCGTTTTGATGACCAATTTCTTTAGCAGAACAGTCAGATAAACATATCAGTTTCCTTTATGTCTCATTTAAATAATATTCCCCTTCATCAGAGCTCACAAATATAATTCAGGCTATTCATTCAGGAAGTTTGTAGCAATCCTAAAGACCTGATTAGTAGGTTCAAGGGTTTAATTATGGTTGGAGCTAAGATTTTTCTTTTTACATACTGTGATTACATGTTTCCACAGTTATTAACATTGTAAATCTAACAAAGTTTTTATACTTTTTAAAGGGGTCCTATTATGCTTTTTCACTTTTTTAATTTTAGTCAGTGTGTGGTGTGTATGTTTGATCTACAAAGTCCACTCCAAAGGGAGATATTGCATTTAAAAAAAAGTCCATTTTCAAGAACTACAACGAACGGCTTCTATGGACTTTGATGTCACAACTAGAATATCATTAAAATAAATCCTGCCTACAGAAATTTGAATGGTTGGGGGGTGGGTAGGGATGAGGTAGGGGATTAGCAATGAGCCACTTCTGGGACTCTTCAACGCCCGCCTGGTATAAACACAAGCATTGACTAGAGTGGCCACGTCAGAGCTGTAACGCACTGCAGACGTATAGGGAGTCGAAACACATGCCAAGGCGCGGCTGGTGTGAACACAAGCATTGACTAGAGTGGTCGCGATCAGCTCCGGTGGTTGTGTTGGAGCCATAATGCGCCGCAGACATGTGCAGTGTGTGGTAAGAGATTTATTCATCATACAGTGTAGATAGCTTCACTTGTAATGCAAGTGTTTTGTAAATTGCATAAACTTGCACTAGACTTGGCTAATCAGTGATGATGTTCTTTGATAATGTTAATGTTCTTTGCTCATTTTCTGTAGCTTTTAATAACTACTAACTTTTCGGAAGGCGGGCCTTCATCAAACCTGGAACTTATCGAGCCATTTGTGCCAGGCTGTAAATTATGTGAAAACTAATGTGTTTTTCGAACCACCAAGCATGAGAGTATGTTCTAGTACACTCCCAAAACAAAATCAAGACTTTGTAAAAGAGCATAATAGGACCCCTTTAAGGTTTTATACTTTTTTAAAAAAAATAATAATAATACTGTACATTTAGAACACCATACATTGTGTTATATAACCTTGGCATTACATTAGTTAATGCTGCTGCAATGATGGCAAATTTGACATCTTTTGATCAATTTCTTTTGATTTTGCAGCACACTTTCAGAGTTACTCTGAAACCCTCCACCTTCCCCAGCTCCACCTGTATAGATCTTCTATGGGTTATTATATAAGCTGCTTGTGCAGCAGCAGTATGTCTTAAATACTTATAGTACCGTATGAATTTGCAGTAGCAAATTCCTGTACTTGCTTTTGCAGCGTAGCAGATCTATTCCGCCAACACCAAATACATTAACATCATCATATCCATTACCATGATAAAATCCTCTGAGAGTTGTCAGGTTGTCATGTGAGGGGTTTTTTTTTTCATTATTTTGCTATTAGAGCAAATGGGAAAGCAAAAAGTATATTTGCTGTAGTTTCGATTCACCACTATAAAATTTGCCCAACATGATGACATCAGCTTCTGAAAACCCCGGAAATGTGAAAAGCGTCCCTATAAAAAGAGTAGCCAAACTGGAAAAGAAATGGTTTCAAACCTGGTTGCATTGACAAGAAAGCTGAGAAAGAGGAAAACAGCACCACCTATTAAACTGGTTGACTGAAAGAAATGCAACCAAAGCAGCGTTCCCTCCAAATAATAACAATTTATAGTTTTAGAAATTTATCTTGAACATTCAGTACTCACACAAACTAGGGTTTTAGAAATGCAGTCATAGGACTGCGGTCCTGAAAACTACAGCGTCCACTACCGCAGAATAATACATTTCAAAAGAGCTTGAGATTTTAAAAAACAGAGCATTAATGTGTATCGGTGTGAATACTATATAGTTATTGTTATAGTGATTTTTATAATTATCATTTTTTGTATGAACAGGCCTTTAATGTGGCATCATAGGCATGTGATCCCATCAGAATTCAGAGTCCATTTTTTTATACTGATAATCCTCCTTTTTATATTAATGGGGGAATAAGGAGAGAGAAATGGGAAAATATTTGTGTGGACAGACTCTAGGGAAAAGAGGAGTCTTCAGCTGTTCTTTTGCAGAGTTTTTTTTTCTACTTTAATGTTTCAAAGGGAGAGAGAGAGAGAGACAGAGAGAGAGAAAGAAAGAGATTTGACTATATAAAGTGATGGTATGCTAGCTTTCCCTGCAGGGAATATTGTTTGACGAATCAGAGGCTGTTGTTGAGGTACAGAGAGCTGTTCAACTGTTACAACACCAAATTAAACTGTTTGATGTCATAAACACTGGGTGTTTCCATGGCAACCACACAACAATATCCTCATGGTGATCCTCGAGACAACTGTGGCAACTGTGTGCTTAGCAACTGCAGCTGTCCATGAAGATTCACGTCCCTGTGGAGGCCAGTATAAACTTCAGGAAATCAGTCATACTATAAAATGGCAGATCTGGCCAGATTCCATTAGAACACGCTGCTCTTAGAAAGTGAACATTGGCATAGAGCATCTGGAACTCACAAAGCAATTCTTTATTTCCATATTCATTAACAACAGATTGTTCAAAAATGTTTCTTAAAGGTTTAGCCATGGTGGATGGATAGCAACTTGTGCGCTCATTGCCATTTGAGTTTTATAAGCAAAGCAGGCAGTTTCCAGTCTGTGGCAAGCTGAAACCCTGTTCTTATACTGTCATTTTTCTATATGTAGTACAGTAAAGAATATTTAGCTTGTTATTCAGAACATGTAGTTGCCATCCTGTACTGCCCACTGATTTAGAGCACAGCCCGGCACCACAATCATGGTTGCTATGGTGCTGCTGAGTTACTCTTTCCAATAACAATGGAGGAGAGAGGTTTGTGTTTACACAGAGATTTATGACTGTGTGGAACATCAGCACATCCTCTCTGTACAGCCGTAGTAATGTACCAAATCCTCCCCGCAGCAGAAAAGACTGATTCAGACTTCTGTTTCTTGTTTTCCAAACTTGCTTTTTACCTTGCACCAAATGCTGAACAACTAAATAATCACTGAATCCCTGAATACAAATAAATACAAAGGCTTTGAAATTTTAAACACAAAAGGTTTGTCTTTGTGAAAATTATACTATTGGCAAAAAATAATGCAAATCTGATCATGAAAGAGCACCTATTATGCTCCTTTTACAAGATATAATATTAATCTTATGGCTCTCCTGAATGTGTCTGTGAAGTTTCAGATCCAAATAACTACAATACAGATCGTTTATTATAATGTGTTGAAAAGTGTAATTTGTGGGGTGGGTCTAAAAAAGTGCTGTTTAAGGGGTGTGTTCCCTCATGAAAATGAGCTGCAACTTCCCGCCCAACTCCTAGATGTCTCTGTTTTGCATATGGCAAAAAAAAAGAGAGAAGAAGCAACATGAGCGAGCGTGAGAGGACCAGTATTTTTACTATACTTAAATGGAACAAATACACAATTTATTACCAAGAGTTGCTGAACAGTGAATCAAAGCGTGCAATCTGTGATCACATGCAGTCGCTTTCTTATGCGTGCTGTTTTACCGGTTTCACTTTCGCTTTCGAAATCTATCACATTTAGCAAGGAGGGGAGAGGATAGACAGGGGGCATAGCCCGCGAATGCCCCCCACTTTGGCACGTCCTGCTTGACATGGACGCAAAGTACTCTGTTTAACGCGTTTACATGGCAGAATTTTCATTTTGTTCAGTTTATAGAAAGGTTTATCCCACCCCTCTCAGACTGATTACAATTTCATTCGGTTTGAGCATTTTTATTCCAATTGAGGTGTTTATATGGAGCATTTTCATTCGGATTGGACTTTTAAACCGATTACAATGCTCCATGTAAATGAATAGAATATAACTGCAGTAGCCTGTCAGATGATCTTACAAAACTTTTAGCTTCACATTTTCCTAGTTAAATCCAATAAATGTATAAATAGTCAGTGAACAAGATAAACTCTGTACCTTACTGTTGTTATATTTGTCAAGTAATCCATGAAAACTTGCATGATGTAATTACTTTCCTTTATTTACATGTATAGAAAAATATCAATGAACTTTACAAAAAAGATATATAAATAAACTCAAACAAACATTTGTAAAACCAAATTGTAGTTGTGCATAGACTTATAGAAAATTTTGTAAAACTCCTAAAATGCCTCAATAGACATTTACAGCGGAAACATCCTTGAATGTTCTATGATCATGAAACAGAGCAAGGGTGTTCCTGACAGGACACTGCTTTCGACACAGCCAATCGCACGCAGACAAAATGGCTGAGGATATGGTAATACATGCCTGTCAATCAATAGCGGTGGGTGGGGCTACCGAAATATGATGTCATTTTGTGGACAGGCGCCAAAGTGCTTGTTTTTTGAGCCTGGTTTGATTTTATGAAGATTAAACAAAAAGACTGGATGTATTTTTGTCATTCTAAGATGGTTGTGTACACACAATACCAACACACATTTCTGCCCAAAACACCTTCTAAAAGTGGATTTTGCATATATTTAATATTTCTTTGGTCACAAATAGGAAATGCCAAATCGTTTACAGCTGTGAGATACAAAGTGCATATATCAACATATATTAGGGCTGGTAAACGATTAATCGTGATTAATCGCATACAAAATAAAAGTTTGAGTTTGCCTAATATGTGTGTGCACTGTGTGTAATTATTATGTTTATATAAATACACAAATTAATGTATATATTTAAAAGAAATATGTTATGTACATTTTTTTTATATATTATATTTATTATATTTTTTATATTATAAAAATAATAAACGCATATACTTGTAAATATTTCTTAAATATATGCATGAATGTGCTTGTATTTATATATACATAATAATTACACACAGTACACACACATATATTAGGCAAACTCAAACTTTTATTTTGTATGCGATTAATCACGATTAATCACGATTAATCATTTACCAGCCCTAACATATATACAATATCAACATACTGTATCAAGCATTGCAAAAATCCGTCATGTTTGGGAGTGACTTCTGTATTCTGTAAACACACAGTTCATTTCAGGGGATTCACAGCCGCATTTATATTTGTTTTTTGACTCCAAAAGCTTTGCAGTGTATATGTACTTCAGTGCAAACATACCCAGGGATCAGTCTTTCTCTTTTATTGTTTTTGTTACCGTTTATACAAACGGCATAGTGTCTTGTATAACAAAGGAGAATGCTACCTCTTTGTAGGCCCACTGTGACCATTATTCATCTTAGAAAAGAACCACTAGTGGGAGTAACTACTAAAATGAACAGTTCCAAAAGGGGTTTTTCACAGCAATGTTATTAAATAACAATTTGGGTTCCCTGAAGAACCTTTTATGGAACAGAAGAATCTGTAGAGCCTTTTTACTTTAAGCAACCTTTTGTTTGATGAAAAGACTCCACAGATGCTCTCCGTGGAACAATACATGCCTATATTTTTAAGAGTGTACCTAAATGTACAAATGTACAATAATGGGTATTTGTAATATAATATTTAAACTATAACACGTTCTCATTTACAACTGCAATCAATATGTAATAAAAGGTGTCAGAAATCATTACATTAATTTTGCACTTATAGTATATTTTAAGTGCATTTTGTTATTTTTAAAAGTATGCTTTTAAAAGTATGTGCACTTCTTAAGGTTTTTTTTTTCTTTTGTATTGTATCTTTATTTGTAGTGTAGTAAACAGTTTGTAGCTGAACTGTAGTTGAACTACTTTAAATGAAAACTAGTTTGTAGCTCATACAGTTTCCAAAAAGTTCACCCAACACTGAACAAAAGAGAACCTTGAGAAGAAGGAGAAGAGGAAAGATGAAGGGTAGGCGATCAAGAGCAAACAAGATAAACCCTCTGCCAAACTGAGAAACATGGGCCAAAAGCCAGAGTCCTGCTGCTATGCCTCATGCCCGCCTGAAGATTAACTGCACAGAAACAACTCCAAAAGATACACAGCACTGGGCCGTGCCAGTAGTGGATATAGTCATCCATTCTGCTGTTGCCTTCGGCTGGACATGAGGCTTTCTGAGTGTCTGCTCCAGATCAATTACAGAGAATAACCCAGCCTAACCGTCCATGAGCCCTTTCCCCCTCATAATCAAACAACTATGCAGCAGATCCTATTTATAGCAACCACTAGTGCCTTTCCTTCCCTTCTCACAGATGTGTGTGCATGCTAGCTGTGTTTTAGAAGCCCAGATGGCTTTCTATTCTCATAACTTCACCCTGCACGTTTCATACTTTTCACACACTTTTCCTCTAATTCTCTTCTTTTCCTGGTCTGATGTGCTGCTTCTCTCTCGTTGGTCAGTGGAGAAAGCCCATGCCTCGCTGAAATTGCTTCCAAAGTGACAGAAGACAAATGGGCTTTTCTACATGACGTAGATAACGGGAGTATTTCTGTAACTTTGCCATTTATGGTCTACCAGTGTTAGGGCCAGATAAAGTTCATTAGTTATGGACTTACTTCACAATGTGATTGCTGTTAATTATGTTACAAGTTACATGATACAGTTAAGCATTCCGGTCTTTGAAAGGTGGACAAGATCCAAGTTTTTCCTAATTTCTGGCTGTGTTTCTTACAGACCATTGCTTGCTTGAAATATTCAGTCTCTGTGATACCAAAATACAGAAAACTACACATCCAGGTTGAGAATTTCTAATTAGAATAAAAAAAAAAAAAAATGAGTTCAGGCGTGGCCAGAGGCTTTAAACCAAACCAGGACTCGAGTTGACCATTATACCAAAGTTTGCCATTACTGAGCTGCCAATGGGACCATTATCTGGCCCTGATTGTAACAGACTACTGTTGTAAACTTGTAAACAGTTCCCCTTTGACTAATAAAAACCTGTGTCTCCCTTGTTTTGTGCAATATGCATTATGTTTACATTTTTGGCCATTATAACTATAGGTAAATAAATGTGTACAGTGCCTTGAGAAAGTACTCAAGTACTCACAATCTGAGAGTTCTTTAGGTGCTTTGTTGCAAATTCTAAGTAGGGTTTCCTGTGTCTTTACTGAGGAGAGGATCGAGTTGAGACACATCGCCATAAAAACCACATTGGTGGAGTGTTGCAGTGATGTTTGTCCAACTGTAAGTTTCTCCCATCTGCATACAAGATCCTGGAGCTCAACTAGAGTGACCATCAGCTTCTTGGTCAATTTTTAGTCTAAACAAGGTCCTTCTCTATCAGTCGCTTAGTTTGGCCAGGAGGCTCTAGGAGTCCTAGGAGTCCTAGTTTTTCCAAATTCCTTCCATTATGGATAATGGAGACTACATGCTTCTGTGAACCTTCAATGCAGCAGATGGTTTTTGATCTAATATGCATTTTTAGCTGCTAGACCTTTTTTTGAGAGGTGTGTGCCTTTCCAAATCATACCCATTCAATTCAAATAACATGAATGGTTCTGAGCTAATTTTCAACTGTCCCAGAAAAGGGTATGAATACTTATGCAATGGAATCATTTCAGTTTTTTATTTCTAATAAATTTGCAAAGTTGTTACAAACCTGTTTTATGCTTTGTCATTATGGTGTATGGAGTGTAGATTGATTTGGAAAAAAGTAATTTAAAGCAGTTTAATATAAGGCTTAACTTAACAAAACACAAATGAAATACTTTTGCAAGGCACTGTATATATGTTTATGTGCATAATAATGTGTTAAATAAATCCCAGCTGCATTGGCCTTCATACATTTTTTTTTAAAGTTTTGGCTTAGCAAGTTTTTTGTTAAATGAAATTAGTTCATATTTTTAGTATTATGAAGGACCAGGTGACATGCAAAACTGAAGTAATGACTGCTGAAAATAACTTTAAAATATAATAAAATAGAAAATCATTATTTTAAATTATTATAATATATACACAATATCACTTACATCAATGTCTTTGTGACACTTCTTGGTAAAACATTTTAAAAATGTTTTTGAGTTCAAACTTTTCAGTGGTGCATTTATTTATCTGTTGTTTTTTTGTTTGTTTGTTTGTTTGTTTGTTTTTTAGTTTTTTTTGAGTAGCATTACTACACTCCGAGATACCACACATACTTGATCTGGAAACCATCTGCTGCGTACAAACATCTGTCAGATGTCTGTAAGATGTCAGTTTTACATGCATTCTAAATCATAAACATCTTAAAGACATCTAATAGACATCTATTTGACATCTGAAAAGAAATGTTCTATAGATGTACTGCAGATGAGCAAACGCTGTCAAATAGACATCTCCAAGATCAGGGGTAACATTATTCTTGCTTGTATTCTTTTTTATATAAAATTATTTATATGTCTTATTATATTTTGTATATTAGATTTTTATGTTTAAAATTAAGCAAACTAGCTTGCATACCTCGATATTTAGACCTTTCTCTAAAGGCAAAACAAACTTCTCACATAACAGCTATCAGTAACAGTCGCAGCAAATGTGTTCAAGAGTTTGAGTTGAATTTCAGGCCAATGAGCTATCAGGATTTTGGAGGCAGGGAGTATCAGGGTGTGAAAGGTACTGGAAGGTTTATAAATGCATGATATACTGGGAGGGTGGAACAGAGTGGTTGCAAAATGAGATGAGAAGCAAAAGAGCTGGATGGAGACAGGGGAGTGAAGATGCCTGAAGTATGAATCAGCACGGTAAATATGAGCTCTACTTTGTTAAGACACCACACCCTACCACACAACCCTCCTCTCCCAATCCCTTCCCTGCTTTTCACTGAATAGAAGAGGAATAATAACTGGAATACACCTCTTTATCCATGCCCAGAGGACCATGCTTTTAAAATATTTTAGAGGTTTATTGTAGAAAAGCATTTAAAATGTTATGTATTTTTTTGTTTTAGTGCCGGAATAAACTTTTAAATATTAGTAATGCAGTTTATGTATATATCAATTTTTTTGTTTATTAATCTCCTAGTCTTGCACAATTCTGAATGGTTTGTCTTTCTAATGTTTCCTTAGTTATAATAAATTGCTTTACTTCTGAAAAAAAGTGCAGTTTAGTAGGTATTTTTCTGCATTAGAAAATTAGAATCAGAAACAGACAAAAACAGTAATTAAAAAAAAAAAAAAAACATTCTCGCATGTGATAATGACTCAGCCATATCAGTTGCCTAATAAAAGCGACTCTATGTTTTGTGGGTCACCTCATAGCAGCTGACATGTCAAATCCACTTTTCTCCGCTTTTGCACACAGAAGGAAAAAAACAAAAAATATATATATATCTAATAATATATTATATAATACTTATTATATGACTGCGAAAAAAAAAACTTTTCTACAATGGGATAAACAAAATAATACAGAAGTCACTTTTTAGGTCCTCCCAAATATTATGTTTCATTCAGAAATCTGTCCTGGTAAGCAAAGTAAGTTTAAAAATGTACGTACTATTGAGTAAAGTGTAAAAACTAAAAAGCTGCAAAATCGAAAATATCATGGCAGGTTAATGCATCTTTGCTTTTATTGTTAGCCAAAACACATCACACATAGCTATAATGTTTAACAAGTGGCAGCTGATTTGAAAAAGATTTTGTCCCACTCAAATTAATATTAAACATATAATAAAAAGAGAATAAAGGTGATATAAATTATGTCAAGAGCATAGCACGAGATAGACAGAAGCAGAGAGAGAGCCAGCTGTAGCAGCAGCAGATGACAGGATGAATGTTTATGATGATATAGAGGGGTCAGGAAGGCAACAAGTCAGCAGTACTAACTGGTAACAACCCCAGGCAGTTAGTTTCAAATACGATTCCTATCTGCTTAAAAGGGAAGAGACCTGTCTTGAAAGTTGAAATTCAAACCAGCTATAAAGTGTGACAAAAGTATCATTTTATATTGAATATTGACCGTCTCCTCCTTTATACTGTCTCTGCTGTAGTCTACACTTCATTATGACTATCTTTCAGTAGCTTGGCAAGTAACTTCCACACTGCATGAAAGGCCCCTCAGTGATAGTCCCTGCTGTATGAAAACATGTTATTCTTTTCACTCTGAACAGAAGAGCTCAGTGGGGTGAGGAGAGAGGCGTCTACTTTGGGCAGGGACACAAAAATCCCCTAAACACTTTCTAACTCATGACCCTGGAGTGTCTGTCAGACACATACTTCACAAATTATGAAATACGGAACATTGGCCTACTGTGCTGAAGGAGACAAATGATTAGAACGCTCTTTGTCCTATTAAACATTTCAACACGCTCATGAAGCATGCAAATCAGACGTGTATGTAATTATCTAATGGCTAGATTTGCATGCCATTGGTAAAAAGACTTGGCTCTGATGAGATCAGTACTCTGCATATGACATGTATTAGGCCTGAAACATATGCTATGCAAGTGCACAAATGTAAAATCTTCCACAGTAACTACTAAAGCTTGATTTCACAACCAGAACAAAATTTACACAAGCATCCTCAGCACTGATAGAGAAGGTGCTATAGTAGGCATTATCATAAACTATTTTCGAAAAGTCAATTTTCCAAATCGGTTTCAAAGAATTTGCAGTGATGACTGAGGTGTTGCTTCACTTACACTTAAACATCAAAAAGACCACAAAGGCCAACTAGCATTTACGTTCTGCATCTGCATGAGCGATAATAACTCTCCATACCAGCAGGTGGCAGTAGTTTATATTCATTATTCAAAAAGGGATACTTGGAAGACCTAGGACTTCTGGAATATGAAATAAAGCCTTCTTGCTTTAGTCAATTTAGTTTTTATTCTAGTGCATTGGTTCACTAAGTACAACACCAAATCAGAATGATCTCCTCACCAATGGGCTTTGCTGGCAGTTCAACATGCCCAATCAGCCAAAAAAAGCCACCGACAGGGGCTCAGACTAGTACCAATGGTGCAGAACAAACTGCATTGCAAAAACTAGGCCGACAGACGATCACAATGGCCCAACATTTCCCGACCATCACAGTCTATGGATCAACTACTGTTATCATGCAAAAACTAGTCACATGGTTTGCCAAAGTTCTGCAGGTTTGCGTCATCAAAATTTAGTTTGAATTTAGTTTCTTTGATGAAAGCACATGGGATATTCACTATCATAAATATATATTTTGCTTCATGTCTGTGCAATAATCTATGGGTCATTTCACAAATTATGTGCCTTTTGCGTCCCTAGGAAATAATCAAACATAGATTTTATATAACAACAAATAAATATGCAATTTAGTCAATGTGCATTTAAATATTAAATATTATTTTAAAATAAAGTCAATTAAATATTATTCTAAATAATTTAAATTATTTGCATAGTTCTAAATATAGTATTATTGTTAAGCCATGTTTTTGGCATAAGTATGCATTTTTTCTATAAAATATAAATCATTTTATTGGTGTCCACTGATTTCATGTCAGCCCTGTTACCCTCATCAAAAAACCCTTGTAGATTCAAGTGACATCATTTCTAGGAGGTTACATCATCTCTCAACCAGGATTCCAACATAATCATATTTCTCTCACTCCTCTATAATGTTCTATTTTTGGTGATTTATGAGGCTTGACTGAAGGGGGGGCCATCATGCAATGTCAAACCTGTTAGGATTTTTAATGTAAATTTCTTACATTTAATATAATCAATATCTTAAAGTTAAATCCTTTCAAAGTGTACAGTATGTACTTTTGTGAACTTGACTATTAGCTAGCAAGTAGCAAATTTGTTTAAAATCGTCAAAACTGTTACTGTCAATCTGTTCATTTTTAGAGTAACAGGTTTTGACATGTGGGTAACAGGGATGACATTGATTAGGTTGTCTGTGTAAAATTCAAACATTTTAAAGGTGACCCTCTGTATATTATTGAGCTAGTGCCTATATCATTCAGTGGCATATGAGTTCTAATTAAACTATAGTGTCTAGTAACACTTGTGTCGGTAACAGGGTTGACAAAAATACCAAAACACGAAGTTGAAAAATAGCCATAAAATAATACATTACATAGCCTGAGATGGCACACTACAATTTCTTGTCATTTTAAGGTGTCTTCATTCCATGAATATTTAAAAAATATTGATTAAACGTATTTTATTTTTAATTGTACTTATTTTATTTTATTTTAATTGTAAATTTTTCCACATGGAAAATTTCGTGGAATGAATACTCATCATTTTGGATGGACAGAATTGTTTTTGTGTCAGTCAGACAGTTTCTTCCTTTCTAACTGGGCAGTTCTTGGCCAAAAAATCTGTAATAGACCACAACTGATGGTGAAGTCAAAAGTCTGGCAACTCTAAACAATAATGCCAGAACGTACACTGTATAATGGGATGCTTCCAGTGCATCTGTATTTACATACTTGACTAAATTCATCATGTTGAATCACCCAATGTACAGAAAAAGATGAGGGAATAAGTAATTGAATGAATGAAAAGAGTGGAATTTGATCCTCGTAAACTTGCAAAATAATAACAGGGTGGAATTCTGACAGACCCTCCCTTTCTGATGAGTGAAATAAGGATGTTCGGAAGAGTAATTAGTGAATTCTGTGTGCGTGGGGCGGGCTCCACCAGCCTCTTCTGACTCACTGTGTGGAAACTCTGAATGTTCTTGCACCACTGTGCAAAGCTGCAAGCTATTACACATTGCACTATACAGCCAAAAAAAAAAAAAAAAACAACTAACTACAGACAGACTGTCTAAGTAACTCTCTGACTATTTTTGCATGAAGCTACCCATTTTCTTGCTTTTCCCACTCCCCTCTACTCTGTTCATGTTCTTCCATTCCCTCGTTCCCTAACAAACCACTCCCACCCTTTTAAAATAGTCTCTGGGTTTTGCTTGTGGTATTTTCCATCTCTGAGAAAAAGAAAGAAACCTTCTCTACATTAATCCAGCATGCCTGCCGTGTTGGAGAGAGAATACATGTAAAAACATGTCAGTGTTCGTTTATTCTGCGACCATCAAACATAATCCTGCTTTTTAAGGCAGCAGGCAGCCTAGCTGAGGCGAATTTAGTAACACACTGCATGCAAACATAAAAACGTATCAGTTCAAACTAAAAAAGCTTTACATGATTGATTAACAAAGTGTTTGTTCACTTAAGTAACACCTTTAAATGTTTACATGTTATTGTGTTGGATAATAAAATGGCATGTGTACAAGATGCTGCTAGAGCTTCTTCTCAAAACTCTTTTCTTCAAAATTTTTGATCAATGGCTTTTAGTCATCTGGTGATTTTAGTAAATGTCTGAAATGACGCTTTGCAGGTGCCCTAGCAAAGTAACCAGAGATGAACATTTCACGATCCAAACATCTTAATATTATTCTACACTTTTTTACTAAGAATAGGGCTCAGTGTGTCAATATGAAGGAACGTTCCATAGGTGTTTTACCTATATTTTGAATTACGCATTGCATATTGTCATGTTCTATGGTTAAATTCTCCATTTGAAAAGTGTGCTTTGAAATTTTGTTACATAATGCAGTGACATTCAATTTTAAGTAAGAAAACAATTTTTTAGGGTCAGCGTACATGCTTATATTTATTAATGGTTAGATGTACTTTACTTTTGGAGATGTGATTTTTACCAAGGCCACACCCTACCAACTATGACTGTGACAAGTGATGCACCCAGCATATTTTATATTGCACTCATTGTGTATACAAATGTATAATGCAAATCATCTTTACAAAACACATTTGTGATAACTTTTACAAAATCTATTTGTAATTTATGAAAGGAAAGAAGAAACAACAACTGAGATCTCTCTTTTCATATCTCAAATGATTCTTCTAGTAGCCAATTACAATAAATGGAGAGCAAATAGAAACTTTTTAAGAAAAGGTCCAGAAATCTTGCATCTATTCTTGGGTTTGAGAAGATGTATCAACCTGTTCTCCGATTTGCCAAGAAACTGAAATCTGCAGTCAGAAGTCAGTGTAATGTAGTGTAATTCAATATGAATGTTTCTCATCAAGTTTTCCCGAGATCTGAGCTAGTCTATCCACTGTACATTCATTTTATAGGTCTAAACATCTGAGACAAAGTTGATGTTTCAATGAAATGTAAGCAAGCTATGAAACCTGACCAACCTCTAAGCAATCCTAACTGTCCTCTGTGTGAACACTCCTTACCTGGTAGATCATGACTTTGAAGTTTCTTCTCTTCAGAAGTTCGTTCTCGTTGCTCTCCAGGCGTTTGATCTGCCCGGCCTGTTTCTCCAGGTTCCCCCGCACCGTCTTCACATTCACACTGACTTTGCGCACCTTCTCCAGCATCTTATTGACCGAGTTGGCTGTGGTGGTGTGGCTCTTGGACAGTTTGGTGAGTTCGCCCTGGATGCCCGTTACTGATCTCTCCATCTCCCGTTGACGGGCTTCCAGCCCGGCCTGCGTCTGCTGGATCTGGTCCACGGCCCCGATGATTTTGTCCAGCAGCGCCAGGACCATGACTCCATTCATCTCACCTTTGTCTCCCTCACCAGCTTCTTCTTTCTCTTCAGCAGTTTTTGCTTTGTTCTCAGCGATGGTCTCATCTTCATCATCTGAGGCTGGGAGGTTGATTTCATCTTCTGAGATCTCAGTAAGGGATTTGTGCAGGTCAGGCACCTCCAGGTGTAGATGGCTGTCTTCAATCACTTCCATGGTTAAAAGCTTGAGTATTTGTTAAAATAGCGTGGAATGTGAAAGGATACAAGCAGTGGAAAGTTCTGTGTCCTTACTCGCCTTTCTTTATGCTCTCAGGATTCCCCTTTAGAGTTCACCTAACTGTTCCCTCCTCTGTCACACTCACCACATCTGCTCTCCTCTCTCTCTCTCTCTCTTTGAGTGTGTTTGGGATCTGGCCAGAGCAGCAGAGGCTGGCAAGCAGGCTGTGGACGGTCTGTACTGCATGAGCGCTGGGTCGTGAATGCCACACTTTCCTGTGAAACCCTCCAGACAAATCAGCTGCGTGCCAGCTGCCTTCCTCTTACCAACCGACACTCCCCCTGCACACTGTGTATGTGTGTATTGGAGAGCAGTGCTCCACCCAGTGGCCTGCATTGGGACCCCTAAGAAAGAAAAAAAAACACGTGACACTAATGAGATTTCTGTAGAGATTAACTTTTTCCACTGTCAAAATGGTTTACATTTAAAGATGGTCTAGAAGGGTGGTCCATCTCATTGTGGCCACTGTGAACAAATAACCAGACAAACACTACACACCTGAAATCATGGTGATACCATTGTGAAAAAGAAGAACACTTTAAGCATACTTATTACAGAAATAATATACTTAACTGCAAACTGAACGTAATGTTTTCAGACACTTAACTGCATGTTAAAAATGTGAAACTTATTATTGTTTACATTTCTTTAAAATGTAGTTTCATCCACCTAAATAGGACTTCATGTGTAATTTCATAATTACTTATATTGTCTTTGAAATATGGTGCTCTTCTATATGCACTGACAGGCATTTATGGTAAACTAAAATACATTTAAAAATCATTCCTAGTATAAATGTTATGTCATGTATATAATTAAATATATATGCAATTAAGATGTTACAATTGTAGAGCCAATTAGTACACTTCACACATATTAGTTTACCCTGAATGTCTGTCAGTATATTTTGCAGTAAACTTATTTCAAACACAACAGAAGTATGAAATGAAAGTCCTTCTTAAGTGGGTAAAAAAGCTAATAATAATAAAAAAACATAATAATAATAATAATAATAATAATAATAATTCAACTAATTTAAAGGAGTTCACTTCCAGAACACATTTACGGATAATTTACTCCCAGTTGGTTACACCCCCTTGGCATCCAAGATGTTTATGTCTTTTTTTCTTCCGTTGAAGAAATGATGTTTCTTGAGGAAAACAAATTCAGAAATTATCTCCATATACTGGACTTCAATGGTGCCCCCAAGTTTGAACTTCTAAACTGCAGTTTAAATGCATTCTCAAATGGCTATTAACGATCCCAGCCGAGTAAGAAGGGTCTTATCTAGCAAAACGATCGGTCATTTAAAAATTTGGAAATTTGACTATTTATATTCTTTTTAACCCCAAACGCTCGTCTTGTCTAAGTCTGCGTGAACTATTTTTTTTTCGGTTCAATACGGTCAAGGGTATCAGTTAGGATATGTCGAAAAACTCCTATCTCATTTTCTTCCCCAACTTCAAAATCGTACTACATCGCTGCAGAAGTAACATACCGACCCAGTGTTTACAAAGTGAACATGCAAAGATGATCAAACGCTCTTTACAAAAAAGTAAAACAGTGATGTAGGACGATTTCGACGTTTAAGAAAAAACAAGACGATACCCTAACTGTATTGACCAGAATACACAGAGTACGCATGAGCACCGCAGAGACGAGACAAGACAAGCATTTGAGGTTAAAAAGTATATAGATTGTCAATTTGTTTTGAAAATTACATATTGTTTTGCTAGATAAGACCCTTTTTCCTCGGCTGGGATCGTTTAGAGCCATTTGAAGCTGCATTTAAACTGCATTTGGAAGTTCAAACTTGGGGGCACCATTAAAGTCCACGACATGGACAACATTCCTGAAATGTTTTCCTCAAGAAACATAATTTCTTATCGACTGAAGAAAGAGAGACAGCTTGGATGACAAGGAGGTGAGTAAATTATCTGTAAATTTTTGTTTATATTGAAAATATGCAATAGTGTACTTCTTATTCACAGGAGTGAAAACTCAACCATTTCTTTAAATAAAGGTCAAATGATCTTAGCACATTCATTTTATGGCTGTAAATTCCTATTGTATATCAACAATTGTCTCATTCATGTCTATTTTATACCTCCAGATGACTTAAGCGAAAGGTGATACTTATATGATACACAATTCCAAACTCCACTAATTCTTTTGAGCAAACTGACTAATAATTTTTTTCCCTCTGGGACAGTGCTGTATATGTGTGAAGATAACATGAGGTTCTGGAGAGTGTAACAGTATTAGACAGGCACAGACACAGCTAGAGCTGGAATGTAATCCAGACCTACAGGGTTTTAAGTTCCCTAAAGGCCCATTTTTCCCATATAGCACACCAATAAAGCCACCCAAAGGGAAGAGTATACAAAAATAACTTGAGCTCTTATGCGCATGGGCCCTGCATGTGTACACATGTGCGAGTCTGTGTGTTATTCCAGCTCATCTCTCTCTCTAATATAATGTTGTTATTTATGGTTTTAGAGAGAATAATATAATATTCACTAGAGAATGATTGACGATTACATTGTTTCCAGTGAAATGGAAAAATGTTTTTGTGGATTTGAAAAAAAAAAAACACTATGACGCTAAAATGTCAGAGAGGATATTTATTATCTTTAAAGCTTTGATTGTCCAGGTGGTAATTAGTTCTATAAATTCTATAAATAAAGCTATAAAATATTGTAAGTTACAGATAAAGCTAAACTTCTTGGAAAATATTTACTTTAGGTGTAAGTTCTGAACACCCATAATAGGCCTTAATTATGGGTTACTAACAACACTAAGGAAACTAAGTGAAAGTTACTAAGGAAAGACTTGCAGTTTGTCTCAGATGGTGTGTGTGTATGCAAGTGTATATTGGTCAGGCGTATGTTTCTCACCTCTGGTTCTTCAGTAGGTCCCAGCTCTAAATATATACAGGTTAATTACAGAGTCTGTGCTACATTCTTCTAAGGTCTGCACTCTCACCTCTCACTGTTACACTGGCACACAAACTTGCATCATTCAGTCCATATCAGGTAACTCTGAGCATAGTATGTCATGGTCTATAGGCTATTTTCCTACAAACACTATGGCTAAATAATTAAATAATATGGAACTTTACAGAAGCGTCCTAGCTTAATTCTTGAAATGAAAGATTTGAAAAAGTTCTAAATCAGTACATAAATAGGATTCTGAGTTAGGATGTGTCTCTAATACAGCCTCAGGTAGCAAAATAGATAGACACAGTGTCAATAGTATCAAATGATACTATCTATCATATAGCCAAAAAAGAACAATACATAAATACAATACATAACACACATCAAAATGTCCTGCAAATGTGACTTTTAACAAGCTGAATAAGTGTTACAGAAATAGTTTTAATAACTGAATTTAATTCCCTAAAATGTATGGGGAAACTGTTAATAGATATGAATTATTTATAAGTTAAAACATTTGTTAAAATAAAGATTTATTTGAAGCAGTTATATTGCCATTATTCCAAATGAAGGGGGTATATATTTAGATTATAATGATAAAGAGGAATAAACAAACCGAGGTACGCCTCCCGCTTTGGATAATAAGGCACGACCATAAATAGAAAGAAACATCAAAAAAATCACGTGACCCTGTAGCAGTAGCAGGTGTGACGTCACGTAGCAGGTCTGATCATCATCGCAGAGGTGAACAGATCTCTTACTGAAGACGTCAAGGACGGTAAGAAAATCTGTCTTTTACATATTCGTTTTTCTCTTTCTCTACACTTTTAACTCTTACACTATATATGTATATAAATGAGTGGATGAATAATTGTATTTTTGGCCGCTTGAATGAGGTTGTGATGCTTGAATATGGATGTATTTAGTCTGTCAGCCATTAGCGTTAATAAATATTTGAATGTTTGCACTGATTATTACTTTAATACTATGTTATAATTGCGTGAAAAAAGAAACAAACAGCTGATAACATTTGAGTGATTAGTAAGTTACATTGAAAATCTGCGTTAATCAGTCGTGCATATTTAATGTTACTCACTGTTTCATTCATGTATTAATTTATTCAATCACGTATTAATGTATTAACTCATTTTGTTCAAAATACAACTACATGAGCTCGATGTCTCTAACTGGTCTACTTATATTTATTATTAGAATGATGCCAGAATGATTCGCCCTAGCCTTATTAAACAAAAACGAACATCTTATAAATAAATACGCGTGTGTTAGATGTTAGATCTAACACACGCGCCGAAATTCGTTAGTATATTAAACAATGTGATAAAACGCTGATGAAACGCTGAAATTTATTATTGGTACAGTGTAGATAGAGAGATGAGCGTGTAATGGCGCCCTTCAGAGCTGAAGGACAGTGCGGCAGAGATGTGGGCGATGTTGAGCCATCAGCCAATCAGCTCTCAGAGATGCGAGGGTTGTTGAGTTTTTTGGCCAATCAGCTGTTAGAGATGCAGGGATGTTGAGTTCATCAGCCAGTCAGAAGGGATGCTGAGCTTTCATCCAATCGGCTCTTTGGGATGCGAGTGATGCTGAGCCCAGCGCAGAGATTCTCGCATTAGAGGAGACCCAGCTGACTTCTGTATTGGTTTTAATATCATTTGAGAGACGTGTAATGGTCAGTATGGATTTGTGTAACCGATGTCATTGCTGTAATCGTTTATTTGCAAAAACACGATTACATTAATAAAGGTTGTACATAATGTTAATGAATGCTAATGAGAAAATTATATGATATGTTATAAAGGTTATAATGATTTTGATGTAAAATATCTATCTGTCTATCTATCTATCTATCTGTCTGTCATCCAGACTGACCTGTAGCATCCATTTGAGCTGTGGGTGAGTTCCTGTGGCCTGCAGCACCATGGGGGAGTTATTCCGCAGTGAGGAGATGACTCTGGCCCAGCTCTTCCTCCAGTCTGAAGCGGCCTACTGCTGTGTCAGTGAACTGGGAGAGCTGGGAATGGTCCAGTTCAGAGATGTGAGTAGATACAGTTTGCTTTCTTTCTCTTCCTGCTCTCTCTTTTATCATATGCTGATAATGAGTTCAAACCTTTTTCTTTTTAGCTCAACCCAGATGTGAACGTGTTCCAGAGGAAGTTTGTGAATGAAGTGAGACGTTGTGAGGAGATGGACAGGAAACTCAGTGAGTGAATCAATACATGTACAAACTAATACACCAAGACCAGTGACAAGTCTTGACTCTCCAGAATGACTGACAGCTGCAGCTACTTCTCTGATTGGTTAAAATGGCAATATGTGCAATATTCCAAACCATCACTTACAGAACCTTTAAGTTAAATATCAAAATAATAAAAAAAATGTACATACATATAACATCATAAATAACTAAGGCTGTACATTTTGATTTATGATTTTACATATAGGGTACATCAGGGCTAAAAGTGCATATTAAGGAAAACTGTTCATTTAATTATGTTGAACAAACCTGAAAATGTCTGAAAATACATTTGGTAATTTTAATCTACAATTACAATTTTTAAATCTACAACATTTAAAAAAAGACTGAAAGACAGATTTTACGAATGCTGAAAATTCAGCTTTGCATCACAGGTATAAATTATATTACATTAAGAAAAAAAAAAAAAAAAATATATATATATATATATATATATATATATTATTTTATTTTATTTTTTTTTTTTTTACAGTATTACTATATTTTTCTGTGTTTTGGATTAAATAAATGTAGCCTTGGTGAACAGAAAATACTACTTTAAAAATATTCTTACCTTTCTAAAACTGGTAGTGTACTATCATATTTAACACATTTTTTATTTTTCTGGTGTTAAAGGGGTTTACTATAAAACATTGGCACTCAAGATGGCTGCCCATATTGCTTAAGCAAGAATTTACCACTGAATAAGACACAAAAACTTGTGTCTCTGTGAGAAATAATTATACAGAACAAATCAGTGAATATCATTAGTAATTTGGTACTGGTGTCATGTTCTGCAGGGTTCGTAGAGAAGGAAATTAAGAAAGCTAACATTCCAACAATGGACACTGGTGAGAATCCCGAAGTCCCATTCCCACGAGACATGATTGACCTAGAGGTAATTTCACCCGCTCATGCTGCTTTAATCACATATAAACTTAATGGAATAATTCTATCCAAATAAAAATGCTGTCACTTACTCACTCTCATATGGTTCCAAACCATGTCTCATATGCTGTTAATTTTTGGTGAAAAAGGTGACATTTTAATGTATCTTCATGCAGTTCTGTTCCATATGACAGTTCATAGTGGTCTATGAATTTCTGTTAATTTCTGTCAATTTCTAAAAAGGGACCAAAACAGTCTGTTTCCATCAATTTGACAAGACCTTTCAGCAATATTTAAACAGTTAAACATAAAAGTACCTTTTAAGCTCTTACCAAACCTTTTCTAACATCTTATAGCTTCACTCAGTGACAAACTTTGTATTGTTATTTCTTAATAGAATTAATTTTTATTTATCATATTGATCACCAGGCAACCTTTGAGAAGCTGGAGAATGAGCTGAAAGAGATCAACACTAATCAAGAGGCCCTGAAGAAGAACTTTCTAGAGCTGACAGAACTCAAACATATCCTCAGACGTACCCAGCAGTTCTTTGATGAGGTCTGACTGTCTTCTGACAATATGATCACAGATCTTTAAGAGAGAGAGAGAAAAAAGATCTTTAAAACTGTATCTATTCACAATGTTACACAAGTTACAAATACTATACTAACTATCTTTGACCCTTACCTATAATTCTGCTGGACTCTCTCTAGATGGAGGATCCAAACCTTTTGGAAGAATCATCATCTCTGCTAGACCCCAGTGAGGCTGGTCGAGGTGCCCCGCTGCGACTAGGGTGAGTTCCAAGTAGCTGATATACTGTATGTATAGTCAAACCAAAAATTCAGACAACAGTTATAATTTTAGATTTTCTTTTTTACTAGTGGTTGCAGGACACTATAGTTAATTTATGTAAGTGAGGATAGCAAAATAAAGTAATCTGTGACGTATTATACCCAAAAATTCTTTATACAATGGACATCCAGTAAAAGTGATAGAAATGTGGGACCAAAAATTTGATTTGGCACTTTGACGTGACCATGTTTTGTTACATAGCTTTCTATCAAAGTTATCTGATATTATCAAGATGAATTTGTTCTGACACAGTTTAACGAGTGAGTTCTTATTATATTTTATTACCGTTTTCTAAACTATAGCGAGTAAGCTGTTAGAAATGTTGAAGGTGTCTGAATACATTTTGGTTTGACTGTAGCTGATATATATGTACCTATATATAAACAGTCAGTAATAAAGATAATAAAGAAACAAATAGCACAGTTAAAATAAAAGCAACACATTTTTCTAAATTAAAAAGCCAATGACATTCATGTCACATGCTGCTACAAAACACATGTGGTAAAGGCAAATGAGAACACTACTCATAAATTAGCCTACATGACTCAGTGGTCAGCCCAAGGAAAAAATGTTCAATGTCTCATAATTTTCATAATAGGTGGACACCATTATTTTGGTCATAGCGGACCATTCCCTCACTGTTTAAGAATTTAGTCACTGTAGATTTTACAAGAATTTACCCTCATAGTTTAGAAGATAAACAATTATTTTATTGTATGTTTTTAACAAAATGGTTTATGATTGTGTGTTTAGGATTTTTTTATCTAAATAATTTTCAATGTAATTACACAAAGAAAAAAAAGGAATTGGTGTGTCCCTATTCATGTTAGTACGCTTGTGTAATTATGTGCAAGACTTTTATTAAAGTAAAAGTAAAAAGGCCTGTTCATTAAAACCTTTTTCTATAGACAGAGATCACAAAAATTTCATTTAAAACCTCTCTGTACTCTGCTAAAAATACAGACTTGTTTACCCTGTAGGTTTGTGGCTGGGGTTATAAACCGGGAGAGAATACCCACGTTTGAAAGGATGCTGTGGAGAGTCTGCCGTGGAAATGTCTTTTTACGTCAGACAGAGATTGAGGACCCTCTTGAGGACCCCACAACTGTTAGTGTCTATTTTTAATCTAGATTATTTTATTTAAGATGTTTGCATTTAATACTTTATACCAGCATGATAAAACATTGATCAAGTCATGGTTCTTTGTTTATCACAGGGAGACCAGGTGCACAAATCTGTGTTCATCATCTTCTTCCAAGGAGACCAGCTGAAGAACAGAGTGAAGAAGATCTGTGAAGGGTGCAGCATGGTCCTTTCTGATCTTTCATTATTCACATCATTTCATCCAATGCTAATCACAGACTTTAAACTTCATCTCCAGGTTCCGTGCATCTCTGTACCCGTGCCCTGAGACCCCTCAGGAGAGGAAGGAAATGGCAGCAGGTGTCAACACCCGCATTGATGACCTCCAGATGGTATGCCCAGTTTTACAGTCTGTAGATTTTTCTCCAACTTAATATTGTTGATTACATTTAAACTCTGTTTGAACTTGACCTCATTTTAAATGTTGATAATACAGTGTTTGCTGTGTTTACAATAATACAGGTACTGAATCAAACGGAGGACCACCGGCAGAGGGTTTTGCAGGCCGCTGCGAAAACCATACGTGTGTGGTTTATCAAAGTGAGGAAGATGAAGGCCATTTATCACACTCTGAATCTCTGTAACATTGATGTTACACAGAAATGTTTGATCGCAGAGGTCTGGTGCCCCGTTTCTGACCTCGATTCCATTCAGTTCGCTCTGCGGAGGGGAACAGTGAGTAATATTAATCAGTATTCATGACAGATGAGTTCATCCTCTGAAATGTGATTTATTTGAGCCATTCAATCTGCAAATTAAAGCAAGAAAAAATAGGATTTGCATATACAGTATTTACTTCCAGTCTAAAGCTTAGACACACTTTATTGTATTTATCATCATGAAGCCCATAGATCTACATGCCAATGATTAAATAATTTACATTTATTTTGTAGACAGTATTAATTGTGCCTGCATATACATTTTTACTATACTAAAGTTGTAATTGCATTTAACAATTAATGGGTTGGAGCAGATAGTAAAGGAAAAGCATCCAACATGTGAACAAGTTTCACACTGTTTTAAAGCCATCCCAGTATGCAGCTCATGAACTTGATTGTGTTTCTATTTGTTATTTTATAGTTTATGTGGAAATATTACTAATAAAGAATGAGTAAATGTGATTGGTGGTGTACTTTAAAGGTTACGCTTTATTTTGATGGTCCCCTTTAGACATTCTGTTGACTGTAAGTAACTTTGCAACTACATGTCAACTAATTAGAGTATTAGTAGACTGTTATGGTTCTGGTTGACATGTACCTGCTAAGTTATTTATAGTCAGTAGAATGTCTGTTAGAGGACCATCAAAGCTATCAAAAGATATAAAGAAGCAAATGTTAAGAAGCCAGTTTTTACAGCATGTCTAAAGGGAATTGTCAAAATAAAGTGTTACCACACTGTAAAGGCAATTCTTTGGTGGTAGTATTGTCAGTTTAATCAAGTTTTTATTTACGTAGGAACGGAGTGGCTCCACAGTTCCCTCCATCTTGAACCGCATGCAGACCAAACAAACTCCACCTACTTACAACAAGACCAACAAGTTCACCTCGGGGTTCCAGAATATTGTGGATGCTTACGGCATCGGGACCTATCGAGAGATTAACCCAGGTACCATCACAGGAAACATAAAAAACATCTTTATAAGATTTTGAAAACAATCATACTTTTACTATTTAGTTTAAAGAAGTCCACTTCCAAAACAAAGATTCACATATAATGTACTCACCCCCTTGTCATCCAAGATGTTCATGTCTTTCTTTCTTCAGTCGTAAAGAAATTATGTTTTATGAGGAAAACATTTCAGGATTTTTCTCCATATAATGGACTTCTATGGTACCCTGAGTTTGAACTTCCAAAATGCAGTTCAAATGTGGCTTCAAACGATCCCAAATGTGGTTGTAAATGACCCCAGAAAGAAGGGTCTTATCTAGCAAAACGATCGGTTATTTTCATAAAAATAATACTATTTATATACTTTTTAATGTCAAAAGCTTGTCTTGTCTCATCTCTGCCTGGACTATTTTTTTCTGGTTCATGACAGTTAGGGTATGTCGAAAAATCTCCCATCTCATGTTCTCCCTCAACCTCAAAATCGCTCTATATCGCTGTTTTATCTTTTTTGTTAAGGTTCTTTGATCTTCTTTGCATGTTCACTTTGCAAAGACTATGTCGGTATTCCTGCAGCAATGTAGAATGATTTTGAAATTATTTATGAAGTTGAGGGAGAAAATACGATATGAGTTTTTCGACATACCCTAACTGTCTTGAGAACTGTCACAGAGTTCAGGGAGAGTGAGACAAGATGAGTGTTTGAAATTGTATTTTTTTAATGAAAATAACCGATTGTTTCGCTAGGTAAGACCCTTCTTCCTCAGCTGGGATCATTTACAACCACATTTGGGATTGTTTGAAGCCGTATTTAAACTGCATTTTGGAAGTTCAAACTCGGGGCACCATATCAGTCCATTATATGGAAAAAAAATGCTGAAATGTTTTCCTCAAAAAACATAATTTCTTTACCACTGAAGAAAGAAAGACATGAACATTTTGGATGACAAGGGGGTGAGTACATTATATGTGAATCTTTGTTTTGGAAGTGGACTTTAACAATGCACAGTTTCTTTTTTTCTTAACCAATAAATAAAAAAAAAACTAATGTTTTTTAACACTTGTATGATTGGATTGTTTCTGTTTTGTTTCTTGCAGCACCATACACAATCATTACGTTCCCATTCCTGTTTGCTGTCATGTTTGGAGACATGGGTCATGGAGTGCTGATGACATGTGCGGCACTTTATCTTGTCATCAGAGAGACCCGGCTGCTTGCTCAGAAGAGTGACAATGAGGTCTCAGCTGATCGATAATAATTACATTAAAGAAATATTATATCAGATTTGGAGATGAAGACTAATTGGAGTTGTTAGTGTACATCTAAACATTAACAACTTGAAATGTTTAAATTCACATTCATACATTCTCATTTTAAATTTACAGTCTTTGGCTGAAAATATTGATTATACAAACAAGCAGTATACATGCAGTTGGCTATTTAAAAAAAAATGTGTGTGCAGCATTTAAATATATCCAGAACCAACTTCCTATTTCAATAGAAAATATGCCAACACTGAAAAAAAAAATTAATCAAACCAAATTCATGAAGATTTTAACGCACAATTGTGACCCTGGACCACAAAACCAGTCATAAGTAGCACTGCTATATTTGTAGTAATAGCCAACAATACACTGTATGGGTCAAAATTATCGATTTTTCTTTTATGACAAAAATCATTAGGATATTAAGTAAAGATTATGTTCCATGAAGATATTTTTTAAATTTCCTACTGTAAATATATAAAAACGTCATTTTTAATCAGTAATATACATAGCTAATAACTTAATTTGGCGAACTTTAAAGGCAATTTTCTCAATATTTCGCTTTCTTTCTTTTTTTTTTTTTGTGCACTCTCAGATTCCAGATTTTCAAATAGTTGTATCTCTGCCATCAGTAGGAATCAATGTATTATGTATAAATCTCAATTTCAAAAAATTATCCCCTATGCCTGGTTTTGTAATCCTGGGTCACAATTATGTAATCATAAAATCATATTAAGAAGTGCAAAATTAGTTTGAATATTTATGATATAATTTGCTGAATGTTTATGAAGTCATAAAGGTCTAACCTTAGTTTTAATTTCTTTTCCCTTCGTTTGTATGTGTGTGTGTGTGTGTGTGTGTGTAGATGTTTAACATGATTTTTGCAGGACGCTATATCATTCTTTTGATGGGGATATTCTCAGTCTACACCGGATTGATCTATAATGACTGCTTCTCCAAGTCCCTCAACATGTTCGGCTCAGGCTGGAGTGTGCGGCCCATGTTTTTCCCTAAGGGAAACTGGACGTAAGTTCACAATATTAAATTAGTAAAACATTTTGAATGTGATCAAACAACATTAGCAACCATACAATCTTACTTTGATTGTCAAATTAATTTATAATGAAAATAACAAAAAAAAAAACAAAGCATTAAAATAGCATGTTAAATAGCATTTCTCATTTCAAATTTTTCTGCTGTGAAGCAATTATTATATCCTGAGTATTGTACTATTTCTATCCTTGTATTTATTTGTAGGTTTGAGACTTTGGATGGTAACACGGTTCTTCAGTTAGACCCTGCTGTTCCTGGCGTGTTTGGTGGCCCCTATCCTCTGGGCATTGACCCCGTATGTATTGCACAAAAACACATTCATACAGTATACACAAAGACGTGAGACAAAGAGACATTGATTGTATACATATCGTGTAAAGTGTATTTTATCATAAATTTATGTCTGTATATTTGGCAGTACACTTTATCATATTTTAAGGTTTTTGTGAGTAGACAAAATGGAATATGTTTTTTGACATTTTTGTAAAAGTTGGGGAAAAATTATCTTGTCAAACTTAACATTTTTCATGTTGTAAAGCATATCGACACCTTAGAATTATAAGGTTCTATCTGCATTCTGAGCACTTTTGAGATATTGAGCGTCAAAGTTTTTGCATTCCATAGACTTCTGTAGATAGAACCATTTTTGTTTTCTAAAAAACAGGCCCAAAATATACACAGCTTACAAAAGAAACATCACATAATGTAAGTAAGTTGTCACCGAATAAGAATATGTGAATAACTCAATTTTGACAAAAATGTCAGATAGAACCTTATAGTTCTAAGGCAACGAAATATGCAATGACCTATAATTACCAAAAAACACAAATGAGACCTTCTTGTCCTCTGTACTTTTACACTGTAATTTATCTGTATTATTACAAAGACCAAAATACAATTCTTCAGTTCAAATTATAACAAAGCTACAGAGATGATGGTATAAGACTACTAATATTTCTCTTACAGATTTGGAATATCGCCACAAATAAGCTGACTTTCCTGAACTCGTTTAAGATGAAGATGTCTGTAATCCTGGGTGTCATTCACATGCTGTTTGGAGTCACGCTGTCCCTCTTCAATCACCTGTAAGTGTATGTTAAAAAGTTTGCGAGTGAAGCTGCTAGTATACAAATTAGTGACAGGGAATCGTCTGTTCATGAAGTGCTCTAACTGCATATTTTTCCATGTGTTTCACAGGTACTTCAAGAAACCTCTGAACATTTTCCTGGGTTTTATCCCTGAGATTGTGTTCATGAGCAGTCTGTTTGGTTATCTGATCCTGCTCATCTTCTACAAGTGGACGGCTTATGATGCAGCAACATCTAAGGATGCACCCAGTCTACTGATTGCCTTCATCAATATGTGTCTTTTCAACTACAATGACCCCACCAACAAACCCTTGTACAGAGGACAGGTAATGCACAAAAAAAGTTGTAGATGCTAATAATTCTGGTCAGAATCTGACAGAATTCTGATTAGATGACTGGAGGATCTCTTTGTATGTGTGCATAGGCAGGAATTCAGTCTCTGTTGGTGGTGATAGCTCTGGCGTGTGTGCCGTGTATGCTGGTGGTGAAGACTATGGTCCTGCGCCGTCAGTACCTGTGGAGGAAGCACTTGGTATGTTTATTTACTCTAATCAAAACCAGCCAAACTTCTTATTTCATTTCATGTCATTAATCAGAGAGCATGATATTGAAGTGGAATGTTGAAAGTGTTTGTTTTGTTTCATTGTCCATGGAAAATGCAGACTATACAAATATCACTAGGTATGACAAACAAACACTCCTCTGAGATACTCTGGTTTGGAGTTACAGACTGTGAACATTGTGTTTCCTCAGATGTTTTTAACAGCATGCCATGGGACAAAGCCAAGTACAACACCTTTACTAAATTTCTTCATAGATGTTTATTTGTGTGCACATATGTCTGTTTGATAGAGTAGAAGTGTGCATGATTTTTCATCTGTGTAGGTAAGATCACATGAGATTATTAAGGAGGAGCCAACTCTGTTTTGGACCGATGGGGCACCTACCATTCTGGAAGCTTTTACAGCAGGTTGAAGATTGTTTAGAAGTTAGTATAGTTAGGTCAAAAATAAAAAAGTAGATAACTAGATAACTTCACATGTTCCATTCACATGACAGTTTTAGTGTTGAGATGTTCTTAATAACTATTAAATGCTTAAATAGTTATTAAGCCTTAAATTCATCATAATGTTTAACTACTACCAGTTCTTGTTCAGGAAAAATCTGTAGAATTGATGGATGGATTTTAAATTTTGAAAATTTGTCTTGAAAGTGGCAAAAAAAAATGCCCCAGAAATTTAAAACATGGTGGTCACTAATGCAAGTTTCTTGTTTCATGTGTTAAAGAAATATTTCACCTAAAAATTTAACATTTGCTAAACATTTACTCACTTTCAGAACATCCAAGTTGTAGAGGAGTATATTTTTTCATCTAACCAGGTTTGGAGAAATTTAGCATTATATCATTAGCTCACCAACGATCAGATTCTGCAGTAAATGGGTGCCGTCAGAAAGAGAGTTTGAACAACTGATAAAAACGGTTTTTGAGTGAACTATCCCTTTAAATTTTGAAAGTACAGTATTTTATCTATTGAAACTTGTAGGTCATGTTTGAAATAATTTCTACAAATATTTTTCTTAAAATTACAATTACGAATTTGTAATGAAGTTGCAAATTAGCACATTTAAAACACATTAACTTCAAATGTAATACTGAATAGCACACTATAGTTAAAATCATAATGAAGTATTTTTAATGTGCTGTAGTATGTTAGTCAACAAATCAAAATAAATGTATTCCATTAAAGCAAACTTTAAAGTTTAAAAGTGTGTTTAAGTGTGTTAAGAAACATGAGTGCACTTTCTCTAAGTACACTAGTGCTTTTTATTTTTTTATTTTTTAAGATTTTGAAATATGAGTTACACTATAAGTGCACATTTACTTCAAACTGAGCGTATTTCTTTTTTTACATGGCTAGTGATAAGTTTAGTGCTTTTAAAATAACTGTTTTCTATTTGAATATATTTTAAAATGTCATTTATTCCTATGATTTGAAAGCTAACTTTTTAGCATCATTACTCCAATCACATGATTCTTCAGAAATCATTCTAATATCCTGATTTGCTGCTCAAAAAACATTTATTATTATGCTGAAAACAGCTGAGCAGATTTTTTTCAGGTTTCTTTGATGAAAAGAAAGTTCAGAAGAAACCTTTTGTAATATTATAAATGTCTTTATCATCACTTTTGATCAATTTAAAGCATCCTTGCTAAATAAAAGTATTAATTTCTAAAAATTTCTTTCCCCCGCAAAAAAAAAAAAAAAATACTGACTTGAATGGTATAGTGTTTAATGTTACAAAGCTTTTTTATTTCAGATAAATGCTGAATTTTGGATCTTTCTATTCATCAAAGAGTCATGTTTTAAATAATGATAATAATAACAATAATAATAATAAAACTAGACGTACATTTTCTGAAGAAAATGTGAGTGGTGCTTGCAGTGGCAAAACTCGGCACTCGTTGCTCAGGGAGGTTGCTAGGGTACCCAGGATAGTTGCTAGGGCCGTTGCTAGGGTACCTAGGGTGGTTGCTAAGGTGTTGCTATGCAGTTGCTAGGGTACCCAGGGTGGTTGCTAGGGTGTTGCTATGCGGTTGCTAGGGTAACCAGGGTGGTTGCTAGGGCTGTTGCTAGGGTTCCCAGGGTGGTTGCTAAGGTGTTGCTATGCGGTTGCTAGGGTACCCAGGGTGGTTGCTAAGGTGTTGCTATGCGGTTGCTAGGGTAACAGGGGTGGTTGCTAGGGTGTTGCTATGCGGTTGCTAGGGTAACCGGGGTGGTTGCTAGGGCGGTTGCTAAGGTACCCTGGGTGGTTGCTAAGGTGTTGCTATGCCGTTGCTAGGGTATCCAGGGTGGTTGCTAGGGTGTTGCTATGCGGTTGCTAGGGTACTTGGGGTGGTTGCTAGGGCGGTTGCTAAGGTACTTGGGGTGGTTGCTAGAGTGTTGTTAGGCAGTTACTAGTTGTCACAGATCATTAATATGGAGTGTTATAGAGCTCTTAGCCTGATTTAGCACTTAGCTAATCACTATTAGCATGTAGCTATTCACTACTAGCATGGCTAGCATCTTAAGGATTCCTATTTGCTAGCATGAGTCAAAAGAACCAAGTCCCGTGTCTCTACGATGTTCTGATGTAGAGATATAGGACTTGCTAGATGGTTGCTAGGGTACTCTGTTTGGTTGCTAGGGAGTGGCTTGGCAGCTGCCAATGACGATACTCCAAAGGCTGCTTGTCAGTATGAATGATATAAAGCAACCCCCATGTCTCTATGACATTCAGATTTGAAGATATGTCTGTGTGGGTTTTCGTTGCTAGGGTGCTCAATATTGGTTGCTAGGGCGTGGCTAGGAAGTGGTGAAGCTGATTCATGATTGGCTGTTTACTGCCCCGAATCAAATGAGCCCACCCCCATGTCCCTATGACACTGTGATCCAAAGATATCCATCTGGGCTTTTATAATGGCAGTCTATGGGATCAGTTGCTAGGGTGCTATATATGGTTGCTAGGGCGTGGCTTGACGGCTTATCGGTGATCCTGAGAGTCTGATTGGTTGGCTGAGTTAAATGAGCCCTCCCCCATGTTTCTATGACATTGTGATGCAGAGTTATGTTCAATGCAAAATTCCTATGTAAATTACCATAGTAGGAAAAACACATGCTTTTTAATGGGCCGTCCCTCCCCATAGTATGTCAATGGGAAAATTTGGGGGGCCCTTGCGCCCCAGGGGTACAACTTACACCCCATTGCGTGGTATGTTCTCGCACAGCCTGCCAGCCTCTCCAAATGTGGTGAATCGCATGTTTCTACGAAATTCTCGCTCGGCGCTACGACCCGTCAAAGTTGGCCGCAATGCATTGTCTATGGGATTTTTTCGGCGATTTTTCGCCCCGTGTACGATCATCGTACACCCGATCGCTTATAAAAGTCATAGCACACCATTCCCGAATAGGCCGCATGATTTGACGCCCATTTCGTGGGTCTGTGACAAAAACTGTGGGACGAGTTACGCGCCGAAATTTCATACGGAAGAATAATAAGAATAATAATAAGAAGCACACAGCATAGTAATAGTGATGCTTTGCCTTTGGCAAGCACCACTAATAATACATGTTTTTTGAACAGCAAATTGGCATATTAGAATGATTTCTGAAGGATCATGTGACACTGAAGACTGGAGTAATGATTTAACTTTGTTCACAAGAACAAATTTCATTTTAAAATATATTCAAATAGATGGCAGTTATTTTAAATAGTTATCAGTCTTTCACAATACTACTTTTGCTGTACTTTGGATCAAATAAATGCAGGCTTGGTGAGGAGAAGAGTCTTCTTTAAAAACATTAAAAATCTTACTGTGCAATTTTTTTTTTCCACTGGTAGTGCATATGTTTATACATTTTGTATATATATTTATCTTATATCTTCTAACATCAAGTCTGAAAACAGTAAATGTTACATTAAAAACATTAAAGAAAACTGAAACAGCAGTTATATTGAAAACTATATAATAATGGCTCAAAATTTATGTCAGTTAATTTATTGCCATTCAATTGAATATTTGAAATGAATGAATAGCATGCTTTTTTTTTTTTTTTTTTTTTTTTTTCTTTCTTTTTTTTTTGGTGCAGTAATGAAAATGCCCTTCCACGGAACACAAATTGTCCCTTAATTAACAAAAATAGTTCATTTATGATACTGGCCCAGCTGCTTTGTGACTGACAGGTGAAGCTCCATCGTGTTTTGGTAGGTGCCCCAAGCAGCCATACCAGACACAGCATACACTCAGGCGGCCCATGGCGTGCTGATAGCCACACAGACCTTGTTTGTATTTAGTCCCAGATGAGGGAGGCAAGACCTGCAGAGAATCTAGAAACTTTAGAGCAGACAGGCACCAGCTCACCCACCGGACTCACCCAACAGGGCACGCAGAAGTTCGGTGGCGTCCGGGTCGGAAACGGGCCTACAGAGGACGAGGCGGAGATCATTGACCACGACCAGCTCTCGCAGCACTCAGAGGAAGGAGATGAGGTGGGTGAAGTCTGTAATGTCAGCCAGTTGATGGAATTATTTGAATTGGGAACATCACTGTAGTATACTTTACTGATAGGTATTGATGCATATAATCCTCATTACATATGCATACAAATACAATCTAATCACAACAGCTGAGAGACCTTTTGACGGCACATGGAGAAACATTGCTAGAGTGATGTTTTCTTGTGAGATGTTGTAGTTTGTAGAAAGGAAACCATAGTTTATATACTACCAATGTTTTAAGTGTAGACAGAAGAGAAACTGATTAAAGGATTGTCATCCTGCAGTAATTTGAGAAATGTAAACAGTGGAGTAACTCTTCACTGAGACTCGGTGAGCAGTCTGACTCACCCGCTCAAAACATACCCACCACTGGAATGTGCAAAATATTTTCATCCTCTGTCTTAACTTTTGACATTGCCCTGAACCGTCTGTTCCTTCATGTGCTGAGCAGATAAAAACAACAAATATTGAAGATACACTTGAATGAATTAAAGGCTGCTTTCTTGGTAGCATAATGTTTTACATGAGGGTCAGTTTCATGAAATATGTAATGAAAATTTCCAAGTAATACTTTACACCAGAATCAATAAAAATACATGCAATTATATTTTGGATAAAGAAAAACTTACCTAAATACCCTTAAATATTGCTGGCGCCAATAGCCTTGTGGTTAGCGTGCCGACATATATAGCGCCATTGCGTTGTGGGTGACCCGAGTTCAAATCCTGGCTTGTGGACCTATCCCGATCCCACCCCCTTCTCTTTCTCCCACTTCGCTTCCTATCCAACTACACTGTCCTATCTAAATAAAGGAATAAAATCGCATGAAATAAATCTTTAAAAAAAAATTCACTTAAATATGTATAGTATAATGTTTAAAAAATAAACTAAATAGCAAAAATTTTTATTTTTTTATTTTTTTGAGATTCAGCCTATTAGATGTTTTTGTGGACAAGATAAAGAGCAATAACTTGACAATTTGAACAACACATTTATGTCATTTTATTTATTATTAAATGTTAGTTTTATCACTGCTATTGATGTGTGGTCTGTTTAAGACAGTGGAAACAGAAATATAGCTATACGATGATTCAGTGATTTTGGAATGCACTGAAGTTTTGAAACTTGTTTTGAAACAGTGATTATTTATGGCTATCTGAATTGAATCTATCTGTAATTTATTATTATGAGTATTATGATGAGTTATGACTGAGGTGAAGGTCTGTGGTATTACCCACACATGGCATTAATTGTTCGTGGTGAAAGAGGATTGCATAGACCTTCCGAGATGGAAAAATTTTGTATGAGTGCAAACACAAAGACAGGATCCAGCATGCACATATCAGATATTGAATAATAGTAGTCTATCAGTATAAGTGCTTGGTGCATGTGTGCCAGAGTTAAAGAGAGTACTACACACATCACACACCCGCTAGAGAATGAATTTCCTAACAGCTTGCAGATTGCTTTCTTGATCTGTAACCTCTGACCTACCTTACTTATTATTCTCATTGGTATGCATTAATATTAGATGCAATTCATTTAACAATAATTTAATTAGAAACATTCATACTGTACTCTCTGGTTTGTTTATCTAAAACTCTGTTTTCTACTTTTCAAGCATTCAGAGGAAGAACCGGTAAGAGAATTTTGTGTATTGTTGTGTTACTTTTGCATTCACATAATCTTTCTCATATATAAATTATGCATGAAAAGGATTTATAATAAATATTTTATTCCAACACAATTCATAATTTATTAAAATTAACAGCTAATAAATAGAGGAAATATGTGACCCTGGACCACAAAACCAGTCATAAGGGTCAATATTTGGAAACTGAGATTGAGATACATCATCTGAAAGCTGAATAAATAAGCTTTCCACTGATGTATGGTTTGTTAGGATAGGACAATGGCTGAGATACAACTATTTGAAAATGATATCTGATGGTGCAAAAAAAAAAAAAAATATTGAGAAAATCACCTTTAAAGTTGTACAAATAAAGTTCTTAGCAATGCATATTACTAATCAAAAATTAAGTTTTTATATATTTACCAAAGGAAATTTACAAAATATCTTCATGCAACATGATCTTTACTTAATATCCTAATAATTTTTGGCATAAAAGAAAAATTTAGAATTTTGACCCATACAGTGTATTGTTGGCTAATGCTACAAATAAACCTGCACTACTTATGATACTTATGGTTTTGTGGTCCAGGGTCACATATCATAGATGTAAATATAAAATGTACTCAAAGAAGTGTCAGATCAAATGAGCTACAAACTGAAAAGGGTGCATTCCATAATACTACAGTACAAAACATGGCCCTACAAGTTACACTTCCCACAAACAAAAAAAGTCATCTGTGGATGTCAAAACAGTGTTTTCAAGTAAATTTATAGTATGCTTTATGCATGAAATGTTTGCAAGCTAAGTTATATGGATTCGACTCTTATGAAAAATACAATAACAGCTCTTAGTGAAACATACAATAAATAATGCTTTAAATATGGACCTATTATATGGCAATTATAGATATAACCCCAGCCCCCCAACCCTAAATCTAACTTCAGTAAAATTAAAAATTATTCTAGAGTTTCACTTTACACAAAGGGAAAACAACAGTATAGGTTCTGCCATCTGCGATCGATAGACCTACAGTACAGTCAATTATATATAGATTATTATCGGGAAGTTATGACCTTCAGTGACCCTTTTTTAGTAGTCCACAGTGTGTTTTATTGTATGTTTGCATGTGCTAGGAACCACACATGCTATTTTTTTAGAGTAAGTGGTAACAACTGTAAATGAATGTAAATGGGTGAAAACAATTCGTGACACAGTGCGGTTTCTTAGTAAGGCAGATTTTTCAATACACGATTGTTGTAGAATTATGTAATATCCTTGATATTGTGTTATTGAGTTAATGCACATTAGTGTAATCTATGCACTTTGAGTCACTCAATAGCCTTGGCCTTCTGGTTTCTATGATATCCCGGTAACACACCTCTGCTGTAGAACAATGAGTGTGTTACGTCAGGTTTTCCATGATGGCTTTTGACCCATTCGGCACTCCTAACAAAAGAGTCAAGTGGAAAAGGGAAACAAGCCTCTGCCAAACCAAACTTTACAAGACTTTGGGAAGAATTTGTCCTGTCTTTTCCCTCTTGATAAACACACCTGACATCAATGCTCTTTCAATTATTTTTCTTGCACAGTAAAACCTATTTCTATTGAACAGAACCTTCGACCACCTAAGCAGGACCACCCTCCTGCTCCAACTCTAGTGCTGTCCATTAATTTAGGCCATGTTCAAAGTGTTTTTTTGTTTGTTTGTTTGTTTGTTTTTTTATAACAGTGTGATTTTAATTTGGGCCACTTCCATATGTGGTTCTAAATCAGATACTGGTCTTATTGGAATTTGTGACTTTAGCATCACTCTAGATCAACATCTGACAGAATTCAAGTCAATCCAGAGATTTTACTTAACAGTAAACTCCTTGGTCAGTCTGTGTTTCCATCCATTTTCTATCCATTTATTCTCCAAACCACTTGTCCTAAGTAAGGACTGGATGGCCAGTCCATTGCAGCACTCTACATTTATTATAAAATAAACTTCAGTAAGGACTCTTCATCTAACAGTGTTTTTTACGCTGCTCATGACTTGACAGAAGGGGATATGCGATATTTAGATGAATGGAAAGAACATGCTTCTGTCTCTCTGTAATCTCTCTGGACTGTTAAAAGACAGGAAAAAGATCACTGACATCACAATCAACGCAGCTCTATTGTTCTCAAATACTAATGACTCCATGCATCTTACACAATATGAAAATATTTTGATGGAAAGTGAAGATGAATTACAGAGCCAGTACTTATATTAAAAAAGAGTGCTGTTTTCTACCACTCATTTATCATTACTGAATCAGATAACACTTGACTAGACACATGCTTGAGTTTAAGACGATTTTAGCACAACAGCAAAATAATAAAATAATATGTGCACAAAAAAGTGATTTAGATAACTGATTGAAAAAAATTGTACTATCAGTGTAATGTTAGTCACTTTGGATAAAAGTGCTTTTAACTTTTTTTGGATCCTACATTCAAAGATCATTATTGACTCTTTCCTGTGTTTTTTATTTTTTTTTCCTGTAGTTTAACTTTGGAGATGTGGCTGTTCATCAGGCCATTCACACTATAGAGTATTGTCTGGGCTGCATCTCCAACACTGCCTCATACCTGCGGCTCTGGGCCCTTAGTTTGGCTCATGCTCGTAAGTTCACACACACAAACACACAAACATATAAATATCCACAACACATCCACAGGCTTGTTAAAATTTAACTTACTCTTTCTCTGTCTGTCTATCAGAGTTGTCTGAGGTTCTTTGGGGAATGGTGATGCATCTTGGACTGTCCTCAAGGAGTGGAGGCGGATTCTTTGGCCTGTCGATCATTTTCTCTGCCTTTGCCACGCTAACAGTGTGCATCTTACTTATCATGGAGGGACTGTCTGCATTCCTGCATGCTCTACGCTTGCATTGGTGAGATAAACACACACATCAACACACAGAGCTGTAACTTACCAGTGTAACCACATACAAATGAAGTCAGATTACTTTAAAATTGAAACATTTTTTCTTTAACATTTTTGTAGATATTATGAGGACATCACTCAAAAAAAAAGTTCAGTAGTTCAGTCTTGAAAGAAAAAGATCTTTTTCATGCATTGTGCTAGCAATCACATCATTTAATGCGGAGCACAAGCCGGCTGGCCTCTGAATATCAAACATTATATGATCCGGCGGCCCCGATTTGTGTGAGAGCAGATCAGGAGGTGCAAGGTTCCATCTGTGAACGTCTAACATTACCAGATAATCCATGCCGAACATCGGGACTGATCAAGGTGCTGGACAAGATTTTTTCTCTGATTCTCGGGAGGGGAAAAACGGGGCAAAATTGGGCTAAAAATCCAGTAGTGTGAGCCCGGCTTTACACGTCTCACTACAAATCTAGTGAAATGCTGTAACTATCTGCGGTGAAAATAAAGCACAACTGATGGTCGTTGCATTCCCAAATGCACGCTAAATTCACAGCACATGCAATAAAAAAATTCACTGCATTCATTCACTGTGAATGGAGACGTTCTGAGGCGTGGAAAACACAGCATCGCCTGAACGAAATGCGCACTTGGCTTTGAAACCCACAGCGAAAACAGATTTGATAAAGGGAAGCCATATTGCACTTTTGGTTTTAGTTTATTTGACAGATACTGAGTCAAAGCATAATGACCCAAAACACGACTTCTCATATTAGAATAAGAAGTTTAAATATAATTTAAAAACTACACTTTTTGTGGTTTATGGTCATGTGACCACGATAATATTGAGACAGTTTTGCTATCGCAATATCACAATATTAATAATATTGTTACATTCCTACTATCAGAGTTTCTCTGAAACCCACCACCTCCCCAGCTCCACCTGTCTATATTTGCTAGGGTATTTATGTATGCCTACTCATGCAGCAGCAGCAGCAAATTTCAAGTGCTCACAGCAGCGTGTCTTTGTATCTGTTGGCAGAAGCAAGTCATATTTGCTCTGCAGCAGCATTTCGTAGAAGATCTAGTTCGCTAAGACCAAATACATTAAAGGAGAACTTCACTTTCAGAACAACAATTCACAAATAATTTACTCACCCCCTTGTCATCCAAGATGTTCATGTCTTTCTGTCTTCAGTCGTGAAGAAATTATGTTTTTTTGAGGGAATCATTTTAGGATTTTTCTGCCTATAATGGACTTCACTGGTGCCCCGATTTTGAACTTCCAAAATGTAGTTTAAATGCAGCTTCAAAGGGCTCTAAACGATCCCAGCCGAGGAAGAAGGGTCTTATCTAGCGAAACAATTGGTCATTTTTTTCGGAAAATAAAAATTTGTATACTTTTTAAGCACAAAAGCTTGTGTAGCACAAGCTCTGGGATGCGTGTTCACGTACTATTGAATCACGTCGAAAGGTCATATGGAACCTAGGTGGAACTACAGACCCAGTGTTTACAAAGCGAACGTGCAAAGACTAAGAAAGTGCAAGTAAGTCAAACACTGTTTACAAACAAAAAGGTAACGTTGTTGTAGGAGAAAATTACATGGAGTTTTTCAACCTACTCTACCTTTTTGAGCTGGAGTACACAGACGATGAACTTGTGGTGATTCGAAGATGTGATTCATAGTAGTGATGGGAAGTTTTTCCGACTCGTCTCGTTCAGTCTCGTTCAGCAAAATGAACAAATCTTTTGTCGAGTCATTTCGTTCATTTTAGCAAAATCAGCATCACATGACAGCCCCATAAGAATGACTCGAAAAACCCATAGACTTGAAACAGGTGAACTAATTCCGGTAGAGAACCTAATAGAATGTTGCGCATGCACGACTGAATGAATCACTCCCCGAGACGACTCGTTCTTCCTGAGTCACATTAAAGATTCGTTCAAAATGAATAAATCGTTCAAGAACGACCCGTGGACGTGCATTCCAGAGCCTGTGCCACACTAGCTTTTGTGCTTAAAAAGTATACAAATTTTTATTTTTCGAAAACAATGACCGATCGTTTCGCTAGATAAGACCCTTCTTCCTCAGCTGGGATCATTTAGAGCCCTTTGAAGCTGCATTTAAACTGCATTTTGGAAGTTCAAATTCCAGGCACCAATAAAGTCCATTATATGCAGAAAAATCCTGCAATGCTTTTCCCCAAAAAACATATTTTTTTACGCCTGAAGACAGAAAGACATGAACATCTTGGATTATTTGTAAATTGTTGTTCTGGAAGTGGAGTTCCTTTAAAGTTGTCATAACCATTAACACAATTAAACTATTCAGTCACGTTGAAATTATATTACTGAAAAGCTATGAATGAATAGAGCTGTACAGCTGAGGGAAGTTGTCTCTTCTCTTTTTTTCCCACAATCACTATCCTTGACACTCTTTTCTGTTAACATCTTAATGTATAGATTATGTCATCTTTCTGTAATGTGCTACAGAGGGAAAGAATGTGAAGAGGAAAGGTAAACATCACTGCCTCTCAAGAATAACTTGTTCTAATAATGATTTTACAAGACAGAACTGCATATGTATATGGATATATATAGCAGTTGTTGTATTTTATAGTGATGGCAAGAACAAAACATTCAGTGAGAGGCGCTAAGTATGGCATTTTAATGTCATTCCCAGCTCACCCCATTCAAAAAGCCTTACATGGACAATACACACACAGACAAGTTGGAGGTAAATGGGGTTCTGCACACTTGGTGGTTTTATTTGGTCCGTGTGTGGAAAGATGGAAGAGTCTTTTCTCTCTTGACTTAAATATTTACCACAGCAGTGAGACATTCCCTCACTCTTAAATGTTTCCTTCTCCCATTTATCCACCCAACAGGATCTCAAATAAGGAGGCAATGTTATTTTTATTAAGCTCAATGTAAAATCTTGTTTTATCTGATGTTTAAAGATTTCTGCATTAAAGGCATATATGGAATATCATTTACTTTTTTTCTCATCTCCCCCAGACAGCTGTCATGTACACAATCACTCACTAACAGCTGTCTGTTTGATTTCAAAAATCTGTGTCTGGACATTACCTTACTCAAAATCTCAGCCTTCAGTTCAAAAATATTTCTCTCAAAGGCAAAGCTAAACACTCTTATCTATGAGCCAATGATAGTGACGGAATGTGTGCGATTATGGGTGTGTTTTTTCACTCCTGGGAGCAAAACCTGGAGAAATTGAAAAATGTGCCCATTATAGACAAAGTTGGGGAAATAGTTCAAATAACATTTTACCCACATTACAGGTATGAAAATTTCAGAAATTAATACAAAAATATGTTGAATAAGACACATTTAGCTCATTTATAAGGTTATTTGAGCTGTTCAACCTCAGTATTCCCCATCATCTGTTCTTACCATAGTGAAAAAATAATAGATTTAAAATGCATTTATTAAGTCTATTAACATATTTACTGACATATTGCTTGAGAATTTCTGATATAAAGTTGTAATTAAGTTTTATTTGGAGTACTACTTGTACACAATGCACATTGCCTAATATTAAGCCTAAAATATGTTTTAATATCACTGTTGATGATGCTTGTATGGTCTTTAAATAATATATTTCTTTAAATGCAAAATATTTAAAGTGTACCTAAAGTATACTTGCAAGTGTTTTTTTTTTATATTTAAGTATATCTTTAGTTGGACTTCAGCACTACTTCTTCACAATTGAAGTGCATTAAGTACAAAATTAGTTATAGGAAAAATTAAATATACCAGTTTAAAATACTTAAAGTACAATTGCAGGATATTTTTATAAAGTACATAATATGTAAATGCATTTGTAGTATACTTAGCATGAGATAAATGAATTGAAATGCATTTTAGTATATTTATTTTTCACTAGGGTATATAGAGAGTATGATCTTTGCACAGAACATTCTGAGAAATTAGTGCTTTGTGGTTATTTTATAGTCTGTCTATAATGTGTGAATTGTTTTATATAGGATTTAAGTTTGTACAAGTTCTGTTAATCAGTCAAGTGAGAACCGTTATCGACTGATGCCAGTAATCTTGAAAATGAACAATAGTGTAGGTGTGTTGTAAGAGGGCACGAGAGAGTTATTTGACCCACTAATAGCTGCCATAGTGTAACAGACTCTTCACCAGCTGTCGCATTCCTCATATGGTCATACAGTCCAACCCGATTCTCACCCTTTCACTTCAACACACACGCTTTTGAGGAAACAACCACAACATACCACAAGTAAACAAAGATGCAAGCACATTGTTATCAACAGGAATCCACAGGTGTTTTAAATATTAAATGTCCCACTCATCACCGCTCTGACATTGCGTTCTTTTGTCCTGTCCTTCCTGTCATTTAGGGTGGAGTTCCAGAACAAATTCTACACAGGACAGGGCTTCAAGTTTGTCCCGTTTTCCTTCGAGAGTATCCTGGAGGGTCGATTTGACGAATGAGCGACTTCAGCTTTATCAAATATCATCAATTCCCACTCCTGCATGGATCCTGTCTCACCCTGTCCTCTTCAGGAGCAGTGCTGTCTGGTGAAGTGTTTGTAAGATGTGACCCCTAACCTCTAAATGCACATTTTCCTGGGTGTTTTTGAGATGTGCTGTGTTCTGTAAGCCTTTCTGCCAGATTTATAACCCCACTTTATGTAAACAGTCCTTCAAAACAGTGTGTTAACTATAATGGATGTTACAATGTTAAAAATATATAAGGAGTCCTGATTGGAAATCTAGATTGAACAGTTTTAATTATTTAGAGGTATTTCACAAACTGCACTCTAAAAGGGCTTTTCACACTGCTCTTAACCCTGAGTTATTGCCATTCTAAACCCCGATTTTAACCCCAGGTAAAGGAATGTTATTGTCACGGAGCGACTGAGACAAGAGACGTGCGGATCCAAATGCAATTCTTTATTATAAGACAAGGTCAAAACAGGCTTGGGTCAACACCAGCAAACAGATATAAACAGGGCAAGACGAAAGAGTAATCCAGAGACAGGCATGGGTCAAACAACGGCGAATTTAATCCAAAGGGCGAAGAAAACGGGTAATCCACAGACAGATGAGGAGCAGACAAATTCCGAAACAGCAAGACAGAGGGTTAATCTAAGACAGGCTAACGTTATAATTCCAGGACAGGTATCAGACAGACAGGACAAGATAAACCAGGCAAAGATCAAGACACGGATGAAACGTGTGGCTCTGTAATGTTGCTATTGCTAACACAGTGATAAACACAAACAATACTCATATTTAAAGTCTGTGTGATTGCAGGTGAGTGTGTAATCAGTGCAATGGAACATGGGAAATGTAGTCCAGGGTGACGTGTAACAGTCTGTGTAGTGTGAGTTTTAATGTAATCGGATGGCAACCTCTGGTGGTGAACAGGCAGAAGACCACAGACAGAATTTAAAAGCAGGGTTAGCATCAGATTGGGACAGCATTAGCACTCACATACTTTAGTATTCACATACTTTGGATGGCCACAGAAACACTTTAGCGTTTGAGGGGAAAATGTCAACTGGTTATGGAAAATTATTGTAAACAATTCACATGCTCCATTCTTCCAGTCAATGACACTGACACTGCATACATGCAAATACAAATGTTCTATTTGATGGGGTTTTAACGGGGTTTAGGAGTGTACTGTGTGAAACATCATCTTAAGAATAGGCAGGATTAATTATTAACCTTGGGTAAATTATGACCAGTGTCAAATGTGAAGCAAGATAACCCAGGATTTTTACCTAGTACTTAGAATGACCCGGGGTTAATTATTTAAAGTGTGAAAATCCTCAAAGAGTAATATCCAGCTAAAGCAGCGACCTCCAATCCTGTTCCTGGAGGTCCAATGTCCTGCAAAATTTAGCTCTAACACACTTGCCTGGAAGTTTCTAGTGAATCTGAAGACCTTAATTAGGGTTAAAGCTAAAGTCTGCGAGAAAACGGTCCTTGAGGAGCAGATTTGGACGCCCCTGATCAAATTATTTATTGTAGAGCAGTGGTTCCCAGCCACGTTCCTGGAGCACATTTTAAATGTCTCCTTTTTTGACACACCCATTTCATGTCATGGAGTCTCTGCTAAAGAACTGATGACCTAAACCAGGTGTGTTTAAATAAGGACACATTTAAAATGTGTAGTTGTGGGGGAGGAGGGCTCCAGAAATGTGGTTGAGAACCGCTGTTATAGTGCAGAGAACTGGAATAAATTGTTATTCACTGTAGAAGTTTCAGTGGCGTTTACATGAAAATGTTTCGATTTAAAAATATTTCCAGATTAACAGTGAAAACCTGCATTTACATCTAAAGTCATCAGTAAGTCTAGTCTTTATGTTTCCACAAACCATTTAATTGTATTTGTATTGTTGTGAAGGGACAGATGAAGTACCATAGATGGTTGCAGGGATATCATATTGCCTTGTTAAAACTTAACTGAAAAGTAGTCAACCTTGATCCCATCATGCTAAAAAGCAGTTAGTCAAAAAATCAACTGCATTTTACAGAATAAAGGTTAACATCCTGTTACTGAGTAAACAAAAGTGGATATCATAAGTCTCATGAGGCAGCTAGTAAAAGGTGTTAATGTTTGGTGGACTGTCTTCAGCTGTTTCCTGTTAAAAAGTGAAACATATCAACGGAAATAAAATATTGAAGATTTACTTTATTATCTATTTATTAGTTGCTGTGTTTGATTGTTTTGCTGTGGTGATGTGGTAAGTCTTTGACATGCAGAAGAGAGTGTGCATAAATGAACATTTCAGTGAGAACTATACATTCAGAAGAGTCAAAGCTATCTGTTGTAAAACCCTGTTCCTGCTAAATCAGACAATTAAAGATCTGGAGACAATAAACTCATGTCATTGATTCTATTAATTAAAATACACATTTGTGACAATGGACCACAAAACCAGTCATAAGTAGCACAGGTAGCAATAGCCAACAATATATTGTATGGGTAAAAAGTTTCAATTGTTCTTTTATGCCAAAAATCATTAGGATATTAAGATCATGTTCCATTAAGATATTTTGTAAATTTCCTACCGTAAATATATCAAAAATTAATTTTAATTAGTAATATGCATAACTTAATTTGGATAACTTTAAAGGTGATTTTCTCAATATTTATATATATATATATATATATTTTTTTTTTTTTTTTTTTTTTTTTCTTTTGCACTCTCAGATTACAGATTTTCAAATAGTTGTATCTTGGCCTAATATTTTCCTATCCTAACAAACCATACATCAATAAAAAGCTTATTTTTCTGCTTATTTATTTATTTATTTATTTTTATTTTTTTAATTGACCCTTATGACTGGTTTTGTGGTCCAGGGTCACATTTGATTGTTGGTCTTGAAGGGTTATTTGGTATTGTGTGACTTGTATATTTGTTATAAAACAAGATAGATAATGTCTCAAGTTTAGAAGATTTTGTCTGAATTAATTTTACATTAAATATAACATGGAAAGATCTCTTGTTTCTTGACCCTGTGGCCATGGAAGGGATAGCAACGCCTCAAAAGACAATGAAACACTTAATGAATCCACCAGGCCTTACAGCTTTACTGGCTCCAGATTTCCGCCATGTTTGTGTCCAATTTCCTGTGGAGGGAGGGAGGAAGAGATGCAAGCATGGATGGAAAAAATGGAATCTGGATTTGAATCCTGAGTTTGAAGTGTTTAAATCAAGACAACAACACAAGAATCATTCAGTTTCAGCTGTAAGTTTATTGCATTTTACTGAATATCATTTCATGTATTTTGAATATGTTGTACTTTTAATATGTATTTGATTTCTATCTACTCTACTCCATAAATATAGCAGGTTTATAGCAGTTGTTAACAGTGATTAACAAGCATTACTAATAAAGAGCGGGTTTGGGTCGGGTTGCTATAAACCTTTAAATTAAAGCTCATTTGGTTAGAGTGTAACCAAATGTGTAGAGAGCAGGAGTGTAACTATACAGACTTAACACACTTTTACTTTCTACAAGGGGGTCTGCACATGAAGTTGGGTGCAAACTCCTAACAGTCAGCAGGTAAGGTACCACAGATTTACAACAGAGAAACATGTCAGTAATTCCGCGAGGAGGGTACATCATCTGCTGAACTTGATGCTCTGAGCTTACCAAGAGTCTTTTTGAATGCTTCTTTCCAGATCGCTTTCTTTTTTTCTTTTTTTTTTATAAATACGTGCTGTCCAATTTAAAGTAGTTATTCACTGCTGACATATTAGGCCATAAATACTAACATAAATACCAAGAACACTTAAGCACATTGTTTTGTACGGGGATCATATTAATTTTATTAAAAGTAATAAATTCCCTTTTTGTGAAAGTCACATTGATATTTTTTTTCATGTTTTACGAGAAACATCTTACCACATGTTTCATTTCTTTTTGAATGTTATTTATGCGTACTATTTTATTTTTCTACTCTTTACTCTTCAAAATTTCAATTAACTATAATGCTTAAAATTATGATCTAAACAAAGGATAAGCTAAACAATTTTTGTATTTATTATTTAAATGTAAAGGGGGTATGCAAATGTTTTTGCATATGGCTCCAGGCTGACTTGCTACGCAACTGTTAATAACTAAAACATCTGCATTATGCATTATAACCAGGTCCACACGTAATCTACATGCCAAACTCCACACCAAGCTTCTCATATTTCTGCAGAATTTAAACATTTTTGCGTTTATTACATATTCTGTCAAATCAAATTATGCATTTGGAGTCAAAAACAAGTAAAGAAGTATAATAAATATTTCCAGTATAGCTCCAATATAGCGCTCCAATTAGCTTCTGACTGTTTCTGTTGAGAAGTTTGCCAATTCACAATTTGCCGGATCTGATATAACAGCAATAGCAACAGCCTGCTTTCCTCAGGCCTTGGTTACAGAAGTTGGATGAAGAAGTTGGGACAAATGCAGTTTGTCATTCATGGTGCGCTCCCTGCTGGATAGTCAGGGAAGTCCTTTGGCGTTCTCCTTTATTTGAAGACATAACAATGTTGGCTTATCAGAAACTAAAAAATTGTCTTTTTACTCTTTTTTTGTTATCTGGACTTTTTGAATCTAATCGAGTTTTTTAACTGATAGTTAAAGTGTTGTGAGATTGAGAGTGGGATTCACCTGAGCCATGTTAAAGTTACACAAAGTACAGTTAGGGTATGTCAAAAACTCCAATCTAATTTTCTCCTCCAAATTCAAAATCCTCCTACATCGCTGCAGAAGCACCAACCCAGTGTTTACAAAGTAAATGTGCAAGGAGAGTCAAACACCCTTTACAAAAAAGGTAAAACAGCTATGTATGACAATTTTGAAGTTGGAGGAGAAAATGAGATGGGAGTTTTTCGATATACCCTAACTGTGTTGAACTGGAGTGCACAGAGTATGCATGCACATCGCAGAGCTGGACAAGATGAGCATTTGTGGTTAAAAAGTGTATATATGTTCTCGTTTAGAGCCCTTTTAAGTTGCATTGAAACTGCATTTTCAACCTTCAATCCGTTGAAAACCATTAAGTTCCACTATATGGAGAAAAATCCTGGAATGTTTTCCTCAACGAACTTTGCGACGAAAGAGAGAAAGACATGAATATCTTGGATACCAATCCAATGACCCCTTTAACTTTCCTTCTATGTTTTCTTGTCATTGTTGCCTTCTACTCTTTTTGGTCTTTCTGTTAACAAGGTGAAAACTCAAGGCGGTCATTTAAACTGGATAAAGAATTTCTCCACATCTTCCCCTTTTACAAAACAAGTAAATTGTGGTTCATAATATAGTTTAAGTTAGTTGAGTTGTAACTTGTACGGTGTCAGCAGGATGAGCTTGAGCTGTAAGTGATGTCTCCTAATGGTTGTGTAATAGCACTGGGGTAGCTAATGGGTAGTGTGTAGGTTGTCTGACTTGTTCATCTGATCCCCACTCAATTCTAGGTTTTTGAAGGGTAGTGAATTTTACAGTTATTCATGGTGGGGTGAAAATACAGTGAAACTGACAAAGCATAATCATCCTTTGCACAAGTGAAATGTTTGATATCTCAATGTGGCAATCAAGCACGTCTAAACTTCTTGAACAGGCAAGTGAGGGTGGCGCCTCCCGACTACCAAAGCAGTAGACATAAACATACACAAACTAAAAGAGATTGCATCATGAGCTTCCGGATGCAATCTCATGTGCACCACTTCTTATTTGCAAGCTCTATCAAAGAAATACACTCCACATAGTGAGGGAGAGCGAGGGAAAAAGAGAAACCATCTTTTCACTCTTCATAGCCTAGAGCGCAACATCTGATCATCAAAGAGACACTAACTCTAACTTTGGGGGATGGCCAATTTTCCTCCATTCCTCAAAAAGAAAATAGGCCTTGAGCAATGTACTTTTATTTTAAAGTTATTGCACTGTTAGCAGCTTAGTGAGATGAAAACCAAACCCACAACACTGAATTGTGCATGTCCTTTTTTCTAATAATGAAATGAGGACAGAAGCACACAAAAGTCATGTTCCACCCTGAAGAAAGTGTTTCCTCATAGTTCACTCTTTAATTCTCCTAACAAACTAAAACCAACCAACCTTAAACTATGTTGAAAAACACCAAATCATTGAACTATGTTGATAATGATGGAACGTGTGACCATAGTTGGCTAAAAATGCTTTTGAAAAACACACCCCAGAATAAGTATGCACCTGCAGGTACATGCATTTAACTATACACTTCTACAAGATATCAAAGCACATTTTTGTGAGTAGCAGTCAACTTTGCCTTGCCTATGAGCTAGATTTGATGGTTGCAGTTGGCGGACAATCTAAGAAAAACATAATTCATATTCACATAAATGAATTTAGTGCTTAAGAATTTATGTGCATGTACTGTATGTTATATTATTCTTAAATCAAAGTGTTAAATATGGTAGCCTGTTTTTGCTCATAAGTGTACATACCCCTTGCAGAATATGCAAATATGTTAAAATTTTTAAGAAAATAGGAGAGATCATTAAACTTGCATGTATTCTTTATTCTTTATGTACTGACCTGAATAAGCTATTTCACATAACAGATGTTTACATATATACTCCACAAGAATAAAAAAATAGAATGGAGAGGTGTACATTTTTCTTATTTTGCCCAAATATCATATATTTTCATTTAGTACTGCCCTTCAGAGGCTACATAAGATATATGTTTCCTAAAAGACAAAATAAGTTAAATTTACCCTGATCTTCAAATGCAAAAAAGTTTTCACGCCCCGGCTCTTAATGCATGGTTTTTCCTTCTGGAACATGAGCATTTTAACCTTCTGTAATAGTTGCATATAAGTCCCTCAGTTGTCCTCAGTGTGAAAAGATGGATCTCAATACAGTCATTGTTGGAAAGACAAAAAAATTGTGGGACCTGGATTTTTCTGAAGAACAGCAGTCATGAGTTACAAGCGACTTATGAACAACTATCCCAAAACTTCAAGATTCAAGAGTATGTAGACTTTTGAACGGGGTCATTTTTATAAATCTCTCTTATTTTGTTCAAATTATTAACATATTTGCATATTCTGCAAGGGGTATGTACACTTATAAGCACAACTGTACATACTAAATGCCAATATTGTCACATTAGTTAATATTTGTCACAAATACAGTACTGTGCAAAAGTCTTAGGCCACTAGTATTTTCACCAGCTTAAAAATGGTTTAAAGTCAGTTAAAGTCGGTCTTTTGCTGTAGTGTGTCAGTAAGAAATATCAGTTTACATTTCGAAACATTAATTTTGCCATTAATTGTAATAATCCAGTGAGATTTTTGTGTGGAGCACAGTCTGTTGTCAGACTCCTTGTGCAATCCATCATTCAATCCAGTCTTAAGAAACAGAAAAACGGAGACAGACTAAATTCAGAAGAACTGTGGCAACATCTCCAAGATGCTCTAAGAGACCTATACCTACAAAGCTACATTAAAATTTTTAGGCAGTTAGTCACATAAAATGAGGATGCTGTCAAAAACAATGTCATAAATAGATTTTCTTTATCAATGAACTTATATTAACTAAAATAAATTGGCATTGATGTGACCATCCTTTGCGTTTAAAGCAGCTTTTGCCCTATGTGCACTTGTGCAGAGTTTTTTAGGTAGCTTTGCAGGTAGGTTACTTGAAACATCTCAGAGATGTTGCCACAGTTCTTCTGGATTTAGTCTGTTTCAGTTATTCTGTTTCTTCATGTCATTCCAGAGACAGACTGGATGACTGGAGATCAGATCTCTGTGTGGAGCACTGGCTGTTGTCAGACTGCCTGTGCAAACAAAAATCTCACTAGATTATTACAATTAATGGCAAACATGTTTGGAAATGTAAACTGATGTTTCCCACTGACGCACTACAGCAAAAGATAGAAATAATTTACTTTAAACCATTTTTTAGCTGGTGAAAATACTAGTGGCCTAAGACTTTTGCACAGTACTGTACAAATGTTCGAAAATTGCATTTAAGAATTCTGATTAATTTAATGACATGCTTTTCAACATGTCACATGCTTTGTTTGACTCTCTTAGCTTTTTCACACATTCCTTCACTTTTTTTCCGTCAGCGCAATTCTAAACGTTGTCTCAAAACTTGTGTGGTCCAGGTGTAATTTGCTTTTTGTAGTGCAAATGATAGGTGTAGAAGTGATAATTATACCCGGGAGGCAACTAGTTCTGTAAAAATGTTAGCCACCCACCCATAAGCATTTTGCACAAAGCATGTTATCAATTAATGTGAGACTACAATGATTTTTTTTTTACATTTTCACGGCTTACCAAAATAGGGAAAAAAAAAAAAGAGAGAGAGACTGACTACAACAGCAAGGAGAGAGACAGTCACTCTCTGGTAATTTAACACAAAGCATAGTGTTATAAATGTTATAAACAATTGCTGTGTAATGTACATTGACATTTATGAAATACATACAGACACAGAAAAAACACCACAGTGGGTCTGTGTACACCACTATATCACAATAAAAAAAGTAAACTTACAGTTTGTAGAGTTGGAGGTGTCTGCATTTCAACAAATTAAACTTGCACAGTACATGTTCTTTCACTTATCTGTGATTTTTTTTTTTTTGTCAAGTCTTTCTCAAAAGCAATACTAAATCAAGTGGGCATTTCTACATGCAAAGCAGTATTCATTTCTGTGCAAAAGAATCACTCAGTAACAGTGTATTTGCTGTCAACAAGCTCCATACTTGTCAAGCCCAACAGTGGTTTTAGTTTGGTTCTGTCCAGAAAACATGAGAGCTATGAGAGCTTGCATGAGTTTACTTTTACAGTCTCCAGACAACCATACAGTTATTTTTCTGCTTACAGTATCAACCGTGTTGAAATAAAAATTACGAAGTTCAGTCACTGTTAATGTTGTCTACTGCTGCTTCCAAGAAATGCTCGAAGTTCTTACTCATTGCACTTTTTTTTTTTTCAGTTTGGTTTCGGCTGGGTGCAGATCACAGCAAATTTTTTAATTAACTCTTCCTCTAAACAGGTTTTCTGGCAAAATCAGCTGTGCAATTCACAGACTTAATGGCTGAGAGTAATTCTATGTTTTCTGATTGAAGCATTTTGTATGCTGGGTCAAGACGTTTCGGCATAGGCATTATATACAGTACCATTACTGCAAAGCTGAAGTTAGGGTTTGTCACTGATTACACCAGTCATGTAGCCTACACACAAGTGTCAGTTCCATGAGCACAATCTTTACTTGGGTCGTGACGCCCAAATTTTCTGTCCGATTGCATTTTTTCAGTGAAAAATTGGTTTAAATACATAAAAAGATATAGA